>NW_021703765.1:65392045-65539474 GCF_005190385.1 Monodon monoceros | reverse complement strand
AGAGAGAGAGAGAGAGAGAGAGAGAGAGAGAGAGAGAGAGAGAGAGACACACACACACACACACACATTTTACAGCTGGATGAAACTGTAAGCCATGTTACTCACAACCATATTCCCCCAAATCATAGAAAACCACTGGATAAATGGATTAGTGTTTACAAATTTGTTTGTAAGAAACTCTTTAAAAAAGTAGAAAAATGGGGCTTCCCTGGTGGCGCAGTGGTTGAGAATCCGCCTGCTGATGCAGGGGGCGCGGGTTCGTGCCCCGGTCCGGGAAGATCCCACATGCTGCAGAGCGGCTAGGCCCGTGAGCCGTGGCCGCTGAGCCTGCGCATCCAGAGCCTGTGCTCCGCAACAGGAGAGGCCACAACAGTGAAAGGCCCACATACCGCAAAAAAAAAAAAGTAGAAAAATGAAAAAGGCAACTTATGACAGTAGACATTTTACTTCACTCTTCAAAATAATAACTATCCCTTCATATTGGCAGAAACAGAAGATGTCAATTTCAATAATAAAAATGTAAATGGATGATATAAAATATTATGAGACCATCTTAAACGATAAAAATTCCACCAAAATAGTATATTTGGTTATTCCATCCCTGAGAATATTTTTAAAGGGACTCTGTAAAGTACACATGTGTAGATTATCTGTTTGAACACCCAGAGTTAACATATTCCTTGATGCAAAGATTAGTCTTTGAAAACTATGGCTGAAATAGAATGGTGATATTTCTTTGTGTATTCATTTTTATATACTAAGTCATATTTCTTTAGGAAAAAAAGTTTCCCACATCCACTGATCTGCACTCAATTCATCTTAATATTCTTGGTATAATATAAGGTTGGGAACAAACCATTAAGAGAGTAAAGCACTGGTTAGGTATTTATGGGCTTCAATTTTCTCTGGATATCCCTCTGGCCTAGAGGAAAAATACTCCAAGACACCTCCACTCATCTGGTGAAGCCCCCAGGGTGGGCACCCAGGTAGACCAGCCCCTGGAAAATCTCCCTCAATCCTCACCCAATGCAAGAGCTGCTCCCAATCACTGCGTCTCTTGTACACAGTAGGTTCTCAAGGGAAGAGGCCTTGGCAGGGAATCGCCACAACCAAATCTGGGTTGAGAAAGGGTGATGTTCTCTGAAGCATGCAGGGTGCCATCAGCTGTTCCTCCACCCAACACTTGCCCCGAATATTGAAGAGAAGGCAGAGCATGTGCCTGCCCGCGTGCCTGCTACAGTTAACAAGATACTACATGTGTAAGAAACCCCTAGCACTGTGCCACGGGGGTGTGATCTGTCCTCATACCTGCCCAGCTCCCCCTTGAGAGGTAAGGGGGATTTTTGCAAGGATCAGGCAGCAGTAGAGATCCCTTCCCCTCCAGGAATACCTCCAAGCTAAAGAGAGGCCATGTGGGACTGTGTTTATTTCTTTAACTTCGTTTTTTTTACTCTCTTAAGCCTCACAGCAAGAACTTTCTCATCTGAGTCAAAGGGGTGGGATGTTTTTGCCAAGAATGGAACAACCCACACACACACTCTGTTCTCTGGGTTTTTATCCCTGGTCCCTCATCTTCTGCCTAACTGGGAGAGTAACACTTAAAAGAAAGTACACTCTCAAAAGCAGCAAGGGCTTCTCTTACCTGCACAGCCAGGAGCATCTGGTAAAAATAGAGTTTGCATGTAGCTTCTTTCAGGCGCTTATTTCCCACCACCCTATCAAACAGCTCTCCTCCTTCCATCCTGAAACACACAGGCAAAGCAGGGGGTTCATTCCTGGAGGGAAGCTCACTTGGAAGGAAAAGAATAACACAAACAAAGCAAACTCATTAAGACAAGCAAAGTGTTCATTCACTCGACTCCCATTTGTAAAAGCATTAAGGTAATAAGCCTCGTCCACAACAAAGATGTGCCCATTGGAAACTAAGGAACAAGAAAAGATGGAGGAAGAGCACGGTGGGAATTGGAGACGCTTGGGGAGCTTTTAAAAAATCTGATGCAGTAGATCAGAGGTGGGACCCAGGAGTTTGCATTTTTATTGTGCACCCCAGGTGGTTCTGAGATTGGTGTAGAGGAGAAAGCAGGAACCTACAATCAACTGGGGTCTGAACCCCAGCTCCACCACTTCCCAGCTGTGGGACTTTGGGCAAGTTACACAACCTCTCTGAGCTTGTTTCTATCTCCTCAAAAAATGGGGATAAAATCCCACCTACCTTGATGGCTGTTGTAAAAATTAAGAGATAACTGATGTAGGTAAAGCACCTGGCACAGTGGAGATGCTTGGCAAGATTATTCAATCCCTCTGCAATTCAGTTCTCATTTCTGTAAAGTGGACCCAAAAACAGTAACTCACCAATAACTTGTAAGTAATCTGGATGACAGGAAAGTTAAATGAGTCAATCCCTGTGACGTGCTTAGAGCAGGACTTGGCTCATATTAAGTGCTTAATTAGTATCAGTTACTGTTATTGTATTATTATTACTATTACTATTATTATTAAAATGTTTTAACTAGATCCAGTCAAATAACAATCTCCTATTTCATAGCAACAGATATTCCCTTAAGTACAAGGGCTGTCCAGTCTCTCCTAGTGCTATGACTGGGGCTGCTATTTACTCTCTAATCTTAATGGTCAGCCAGCATAGCCACTGTTTCCCGCTCAGGAGTAAAGCCTTGTCTGTCTGCCATGACAGCCACTCCCAGAAACATGGCACATTTATGCAGAACGAACATCAAAACAGGTCTCTTCCAGGAATGAGACAGGCAATTATTTTAATCACACCAAATAAACCTGCAAGAAAACCAGCACCTGAAAGATACTCAGGTGTCACCATGCAACCTGGTACTATGATCCTAAGCAGCAAGGGCCACCCAGGCCAGTTATTTCAGAGTAATAATATGCACCTGTGTTTGAGCACCTAGTGTGCCAGGTGCTCTGCTGGGGGATTCCAGACCTCACAGCATTTGAACCTTATGCATCTGTGCCTGGGGTTATCATTATTACCCCAATTTAACACAGGGAATATGATACTCAGAGAGGTGAAGTAAACTAACCCATGGGTAGACAGTCAGTCACCAGCAGAGTAAGATTCAAACACAAGCCTCCGATCCACATGCCTTTGGACACACTAGAGGGATTTTAGAATTGATACTAACCCCCCACCACATACATACACTGAGGGTCCCCAGCATGGATAAATGCAAGCCACCATTAGGCTCTTTGGTGGCTTATAAACGTTTAAATGGAAACAAAAAAAAGTTTACTACTCACAATTCCAAAACAATATAATAATCTTCGGCATCAAAAAAGTCTTTAATCTTGATGATACAAGGCTAAAAGGGGAAAAAAGAGGAAAAGTAGTGAGAAGCTCCCCAAGAGGAAAACCCCAAGAGCAGAACTCAGGACATCCACCCAAGGGGTCAAGGAGGCCCAGACCAGGCCTCTGGCCCCCTGCCTCGGTACACTTTGAATTCCACGCACAGGGGAAGGCAGAACACAGCACAGCTGGCTCCTGAGTGAGAAAATACAAGAAACTCTCCACCCCACCAAGCTGGTAAGAGAACAGTTCACGCTTTGTATACAAGGCTGGTGCCAAGGAAGGGAGGCCAGTCTCCTCCCAGCCTTCCTCCTCACTGACCCCCAAGCACAAGGACTCAAGGACACCTAAGGAACCTGGGAGCCTAGCAGGTAGCATGAATAAAAGGAGCAGGCCAGATGGGGAGCCCAGCCATCCTGCCAGACAGCAGGGCTATTCAGCTCCAAGCAACTGGCACCACAGGGCACCCCATGTGGAAAGATCCTCCATTTTCCAAGAGAAGAGGGAAATTCCAGTTTCATACGAACTCTACAGCACATCTGTGGGGTGGAGGAGAGAGACACACACACACATCTTTGGCTCATAGTTTGTGACCTCTGATCAATGCTGGGTGCATTTGCTGAAGAACAACAGAGAATAGTATTGTACAGTTTAAAATGCATATTTAATAGAATGATTTTATACTTGGAAAACACACCTATTGTTTTCATAGTACAAATGACTGACAGTAAAGCTAGTGGTCGGGGTCGAAAAATGATGTGGTGAGTATCTATTAGGGACATACACTCCCACCCAGCAGAGAAAAGGGCTGTGGTTATGTCTGAATTAAAGGGAAGGGCTTCCCTGGTGGCGTAATAGTTAAGAATCCACCTTCTCATGCAGGGGACATGGATTCAAGCCCTGGTCCGGGAAGATCCCACATGCCGTGGAGCAACTAAGCCCATGTGCCACAACTGCTGAGCCTGAGCTCTAGAGCCCATGTGCCACGACTCCTGAAGCCCATGTGCCTAGAGCCCATGCTCCGCAACAAAAGAAGCCACCGCAATGAGAAGCCCGCGCACTGCAACAGAGTAGCCCCCACTCGCCACAACTAGAGAAAGCCCGCGCGCAGCAACAAAGACCCAACGTGGCCAAAAGTAAATAAATAAATTTGTAAAAAAAAAAAAAAGAATTAAAGAGAAGAGAGCTGTAAGATTTTTACTTATTTATTTATTTATTTTTGGTCACAACCTGCAGCATGTGGGATCTTAGTTCCCCGACCAGGGATCAAACCCGTGCCCCCTGCATTGGTAGCACAGAGTCTTAACCACTGGACCGCCAGGCAAGTCCCATAAGATTTTTAGATTTTAGATTAAAAAGAATAGCAAAACCTGCCAGAGTGATCTTGCTACAAAGCAAATTTCATCACTTCCATCGCTGATTAAAATCCTCCAAGTAGGGACTTCCCTGGTGGTCCAGTGGTAAAGAATCTACCTTACAATGGCAGGGGACACAGGTTCGATCCCTGGTTGGGGAACTAAGATCCCACATACTGTGGGGCAACTAAGCCCGCACGTCCCAACTACTGAGCTCAAGCACCTCAACTAGAGAGCCTGTGTGCCGCAAACTAGAGCCCATGCGCCAGAATGAAAGATCCCGCACACCTCAGCGAAGATCCCACGTGCCACAACTAAGACCTGATGCAGCCAAACATAAATTAAATAAATAAATCTTAAAGAAAACAATCCTCCAAGTGGTATCTCCCCGTGATGAACTGTTAGACAGTGGTGAATGAATGCCCCACAGCCTCCCCAGCACGATGGATCTTGGAAATACAATGCCGAGTGGAAAAGGCAAGTCTCGACAGACATCAAAGAGTATGAGGTAGATTTAATTGTATGGGCAAAGTTTTTGTTGTTAAATTAACGGTGAGTTCAAAGGTGTTCACTTTATTGGTTTGCTTTATAATTTACACTTATTTTACACATGTCAAATATTATATAATTTTAAATTATTTAAAGGAAGAAAGGGAGAAGAGTGAGGAGGAGGAAAGGAAGGGAGGAAGACAAGAAAAAAGAAATCCTTTAGCACCTTGCTGCCTAGAGGCTAAATTCCAACTTCTCAGCAGGGATTAGCAAGCCCTTCAAGACCCAGCCTCGTCCTGTCCCCACCCACCACCCCAGCCTCATCTCCTGCGACCTGTCCCAGAAATCCTCCTTTCCAGGCCACAAAACTCCTGGCCCACCTCAGACTCTCTCCCTGTGTCACACTTTTGCTCACACTACCCTCTAGGCCTGGTGATCCAGCCTTCTGGCACACTTGGCCTCAGGCATCAAGCCCCATCTCAAATGTCCCCCTTGGAATTGAGATCCACACTTCCTGCAGTGGCTCTAATCTGTGTTGCCCCACGAGGAAACTGACACCCACCACAAGTCTCCTTTCACTGCATGGGCTGAGTCAAGTCTTATTTATCTTTCTGAGACCAACACTCAGCAGAGCAGCTGGCACACAGGAGACACCCATATGCTGCCCAGATTAATACCATCAACATCAATAACAGACACACCACCCAGTGAGGGTGAGCCCTGCCAGCCACATTTTGGTCATGGACTAAACAGCCATGGGGTCAGGCTGAGAGCAAACCATTTCCACCTCTCCTTACCTATGATCATATCATAGTATACTTGGCTCTGCATGACCATTTGTTATTGTCACAATAATGGAAACACTGAATATGCACTGTAGTATTACATTAAGAGGAACAGAAAGGAAAGGAGAGCTGAAATTCTCATATAACAGGAAGGCAATGAGCTATTATCATTAATAAACCAAGAGAGAGCAGTTTATGTGTATTATGTAGAAATACAGAGGTAAATTCTTTAAAAATCACCCCAATGTTCACTGCAGCACTATTTACAATACCCAGGACATGAAAGCAACCTAAATGTCCACCAACAGAGGAATGGATAAAGAAGATGTGGTACATATATATATACAATGGAATATTACCCAGCCATAAAAAGGAATGAAATAGTGCCATTTGCAGAGATGTGGATGGACCTAGAGACTGTCATACAGAGTGAAGTCAGAAAGAGAAAAACAAATATCATATAATATTGCTTATATGTGAAATCTAGAGAAATGGTACAGGTGAACTTATTTGCAAAGCAGAAATAGACTCACAGATGTAGAGAACAAACTTATGGTTAGCAAGGCGGGACGGGGAGGATGGGATGAATTGGGACTGACATACATACACTATTATGTATGACATAACTAATGAGAACCTACTGTAGAGCACAGGGAACTCTACTTAATGCTCTGTGGTGACCTAAACGGAAAGGAAATCTAAAAAAGAGTGGATATATATACGTATAACTGATTCACTTTGCTGCACAGCAGAAACTAACATAACATTGTAAAGCAACTATACTCCAAAAAATTTTAATTTTTAAAAAATTCTTAAAAAAAAAAAGCTGAGGGTTTCCCTGGTGGCTCAGTGGTTCAGAGTCTGCCTGCCGATGCGGGGGACACAGGTTCGTGGCCCGGTCTGGGAGGATCCCACATGCCACGGAGCGGCTGGGCCCGTGAGCCATGGCCGCTGAGCCTGCGCGTCTGGGGCCTGTGCTCCGCAACGAGAGAGGCCATAACAGTGAGAGGCCCGCGTACCGCTAAAAAAAAAAAATGCTGCAAGAGTTTTAAAATGCAGGGAGGGAGATGCATGTGATATTTTGATAAAATGAAAAGCAGAAGAAAAGACACACACATGGAAAAGGAATAGGAGATGAGAGGAAGGAATGGAAACTGCTTGGTCTGCTTGGTTTCATCACTGGCAGTGCCCTTCTGGGAATGGGTGGGGCTGGGAGCTGACAGAGCAAGAACAGGCCCCCACTAGATGGAGCCATCATGGGCTGTCTCCAGTCCCCACTATCTCCAGGGCCATGGGCTGCAGCTGTCATAGCTGAAAGTGTCTCTCAGAAACCAGAAGCCACCAACCCAGACCCTCCACTTAGGTCCTACAGGGCAAAGGGTAGGGAATTACTGATCATGTCATTCCCCTAGTGTGTTCCCTGTGCTGAACCTTTATGAGCACATCTCATTCAAGTCTCACACTGACCTTTGAGGTAAGTATCCTACTGTCTCCACTGTACAGATGAGGGAATAGAGGCTCTGCAAAGTGAAATGACATGCTCAGAGCAAGGATGGGAACCCAGGTCTGTCTTCCCACTACACTGAAGCCACATAAGAGGAGGGATGACCAAGTCCATCTGTGCTCACTGCCCGGAGCCTAGAAAACAGGCTGGCACAACAAACATTTGACAATTGATAAATCAACAGCAGACTCCAAAGGCCAGGGTCTATTGGACTCTGCTAGGCTCTACTCATTGTCCCCAAACATCAAAACACACTCATGAGCCCATCTTTGTCCCCAAAGATGTCCCCAAACATCAAAATGCACTCATGAGCCCATCTTTAATTCCCAAGGGCTTCCAAGTGCCCCTGTAAATTGCCAACAAATACCTCCAAAGATCTCTTTTAGGGTTTTAAATTCCTCTCCTCTGAAGCGGACATTGGATTTGTATAAATGTTATGTTTGGGGATCTTCTGACATCAGAGAAAATTCTCTGAGGATTCTAAGTGTTTATCTTTAGGGGATGTTTGAAGCAACACCACCCCAGAAAATTAGAGGGCTCCTCTCTTTAAAGAGATTCCAGATCCCATGGAAAAAGGAGGTGAATGCAGGGAAGAGGAAGAAGTTGCAAGGGCATTAGAAGAAAGTCAAGCAGGAAGGTCAGCCACTCACATTCTTATGGGTTTTCGGATCCATCACGAGTTCTAAAGGAAGCTATTGAATTACCGTGTCCCTGTGATGTTGTTCTTAGTTTCTATTTGCTGTTAGGACAGTCTGAGCAGGTCAGAGAAGGGAGAAGAAACCTTTTGTTGTTTGGAGGTTAAGAACCAGAATCAGACAATCCTTAGCTGGACAGACTGAAGGTTTCATTTCAAGTTTAACTCCAGTGCCTACCTAGCTCAGGACTGCATGGGGGCCCATGAATTAATGACAAAACAGAAAGAATAAAAAGGAAGATGGGATCAGTCCCACTAGTACAACTTTCTCTTCTCACATCTTTAGGTTCTTTCCATTGAGACAAGGTCATCACTGCACAAAAAAGACAAGAACTATTTATACTCAATGAGGCCACAGGCACCGTTTAATCATCCAGGATGTTGTCGTACTTATTGGATACCCTTGGATTCATTTGATTTATTCCAACTGAGGTGAATGGAAATCGGCACCATCAAGAGGTATTTAGAGTTGTGAAAATTTCAGGTATAATTAAACGAAATGTATCAAATGAGCATTGTCTCCACAAACATAATCAGTTGATCAAGCACCCATAAGACATTATATTTAGGAGACTTACTGTGTCTTTTGGTCCAGAACTAACTCAGTGGAAATATCACATAATTGTTTAATCATAAAAATCTTTATAAAGTATTGTCCTTTCACGGGGAGGGGGAAGGGTAAGCTGGGACAAAGTAAGAGAGTGGCATGGACTTAATATACACTACCAAATGTAAAACAGATAGCTAGTGGGAAGCAGCCGCATAGCACAAGGAGATCAGCTCGGTGCTTTGTGACCACCTAGAGGGCTGGGATAGGGAGGGTGGGCGGGAGACGCAACAGGGAGGGGATATGGGGATATATGTATATGTATAGCTGATTCACTTTGTTATACAGCAGAAACTAACAGAACACTGGAAAACAATTATACTCCAATAAAGATGTTAAAAAAAAAAAAAGTATTGTCCTCTCAAAATTTCAGGGTAAAGCTCTTCCCAGCTAAATGATAGCTAAACACATGCATGCATGCATACACACACAAACACACACGTACACACACACAATTAAGGAACCCAGGTTAATACTAGCTTTATTACACTGAAGTGCTTTGCACTCTCCCCATATTTTGACATAAATGAATTTAAGTATGGGTCATTTTTTATGGCAGTACTTACATGATTTAGTTTTTTCAAAATTTCTATTTCTGTTTCAACATTGAGTGCTGGATCCTTTGGAAAAAAAAATAACATTAGAGTTTATTAGTAACAACGATAACCAATATTCAGAAAATATTTACAGTTCAATTTAGCTGAGTAAAGGCTGCCTGGACTTCCCTGGTGGCGCAGTGGTTAAGAATCTGCTTGCCGGGGCTTCCCTGGTGGCGCAGTGGTTAAGAGTCCACCTGCCAATGCAGGGGACACGGCTTCGAGCCCTGGTCCAGGAAGATCCCACATGCCACGGAGCAACTAAGCCCGTGCACCACAACTACTGAGCCTGTGTTCTAGAGCCCGCGAGCCACAACTACTGAGCCTGCACGCCACAACTACTGAAGCCCGCCTGCCTAGAGCCCATGCTCCTCAACAGGAGAAGCCACCGCAATGAGAAGCCCACGCACCACAACGAAGAGTAACCCCTGCTCGCCACAACTAGAAAAAGCCCTCGCGCAGCAACGAAGACCCAACGTAGCCAAAACTAAATTAATTAATTAATTGATTTAAAAAAAAAAAAAAAAAAAAAAAAGGCTGCCTGAGTTCCAAAGTCAGCACTATTCATACAGAGAAATCAAGGCGCAGAGGTGGATGAATTACACAACTCACCTAAAATCACCCTACTAAATGCTTGGCAAATAGTAAGCATTCAATAATGACCAGGCTCTATGCCAAGCTCTTTATTTAAAAGGGTCATCTCACGTAAGCCTCATGATCCAAGTGAACTGGGTTCTAAAAGTATCCCCGTTTCACAGATGAAACAACTGAGGCTCAGAGAAAGGAAGCCACTTGCTGCAGTTCCCACAGCCAGAAACAAAGTGTGTTTCCACTGTTCTCACACTGACCTGGTAAGCTCTGCTTGTCTCATCAACTGAGGAATTGCTTACATTCATAAAAATGATACAACAAACAAAAACCACAGACAAGAAGGTATTCAATTAAAATGTGTAAAGAAAACGTCAAGTCACATTTCTAATAATAGAGCAGACCCAGGTTCCAATTTCAAGTGCAAGCTGAGATATTTACTGAGACTCTAAGGAGAGGAGGCTTCAGGGTAGCGAAGTTGCTCTCCGTTACAATTCCAAAAGGATGACTCGAGTTACTCAACCTCACGGGCTACACCCTCCACAAGCAAAGAAGATATAGAATTACATATTTATGTAAAATGGACTTCAGCGAAGAAACCCAGATGTTTAATTTTAAAAACGTGCCTCTTCCTGTAAGCCAGTAAACTTATTACCAAATCCGGGTGTACTCTGATGATGGAGAGGTCTAAAGAGTCCGATAGGATTTGAAAGATGAAATTAAGAAGTAAAATTGTGCTCCAAGTCATTAAGAATCTGGTAGGTTATTTTCTTCCCCCCAAAATGGGAAACAAATCCAGAATCACAGGGGAAAGATCTATAACAATGTGAACACTGAAAGGAAATTCCTCTTGCTGTGTGAGAATGGCATTGTCTAGGGAGAAAAAAAAAAAGAAATTGATCTTTAAAGAATGTTAGAGTATAATAGCCAGAAACAGCTGGCCACAAAGGAAAACGTGATTAGAGGCTATGTTTTACATTACTTTGTTGGGTCATGTGTTGAAAGACAAATACACTTGGCCACTTCAGCGACGCATAAGCGTGTTATTACAGAAAATGTAATAAAATGAATGGTTACCATATAAAGAGACTATTAAAATAATTTAATTAAGATTTTAAAAAATCTATAAACATGAAGGTATTCATTGCCACGTTATCAGGAAGAGCAAAGAATTAGAAATTACCTAAATGACCTAACTTATCTAAATGATCAACCAGAGAAACAGTTGAATAAATTATGATAAAATTGGTGAAACAGAGACTCGATCATCAAAAAGGATATATTAGGGAAAAGTATATATATTAATGTTTATGTGAAAAAGCAAAATTGTATACACAATATGATCTCAACCATCTAGAAATAGAAATTCATAGGAACAAAGACTAGAAGGAAGGAGAAAACTGAAAACAGCTGTGGGGTTACAGTGGTGGGGATATGGCTGGATTTTTTTTTTTTCCTAATTTCCTTTCATTTATTGTAAAAACAGTCTTGTAACAACTTGGAAGGGGAAAAAAAAGCAAAAACAAGCTCCTGCTATGTGTATTATAATGTATAACCAAATATTTTTGGAACCAAATTATCTATAAGTAAGTGTTTAGATTAGTTGAATATACTCAAAAATTTTCAATGTTCTTTGATAAAAATTCTGAGCAATAAATCCTTCCTGACATTGAAAATCACCACTCTAAAATTATTTGGGGAAGGTAAGAAGTGTTAAGAACGACCAAACAGCCACAAACAAGGGTACTTACTGCCTCTCTCTCGGAGCCAATAGCAAACTTCCTTTTGCTGATGATCTTTATGGCTACTTTCTTACACGTCTTCCTCTCGAAAGCTAGCTTCACCTCACCACAGGCGCCACTACAGGGAAAAACACAGCAAGTGACGTGACTGTCAAAATGTTTTTAATCCTGAGACCCACCACTCCTGAACTGGCCTCAACCATTTCAAGTTAAAGACAGCCCATTGTCTCTGTTTTCAGAAACCTCACCAGTGTAAAATGTCAAAGGCATAAGTGAATAGGGACCATCCAGCAACAATGAGTCAGCTCCAAATGCCACTTTTTGAGCTGAGTCATATAGACTTAGGTCTTGCTGTCACCCCAGACTGTGAAACTCTCAGAAAGACACTAAGAACAAATCAGAGAGAAATGATTTATCCCAGGGGCCAGAGAAAGACCAAATACAACCAAGTCCAAGTTAAAAATGAGTGCCTGAAACAAGTAATAGTAAACAGCAACTGCAAATTAATTACTTTCACTGATCCATTTCTCTTCTTTCTTATCCTCTGTCTTCAAAGGAAGTGCGTAAGCAGTTGATGCCATAAATTGCACCGAAAATAAAATCACAATACATAAGAAACCAAAAGTGCACCATGAATCTGCTTGCAGCAAGCTCCTGAAGATTTGCAGTTAATTGGGATGCTAAAATGGAGGAGGACTGCTACCCAGGATGACACCCAGTACAGTTAATCAAGCATCAGTCACCCATTACCTGCCGCAAGTAGACTTTTCTAACCACTGTGGGTTGGGGGATGGGGTGAGGGGGTGGCCAAGACATCTTTTTTACTATGTATTGTGTATATACATAACAACATTTGCCATTGTAATCATTCTTTTTTGTCAATCCTATTAACATGAACAAAAATCGCGTTTTATTTTTTTTGTTTTGTGGGGTTTTTTTTTTGCTTTATCTTAAAGATTCTTTTTTTTTTATTGGTGTATAGTTGCTTTACATGCCATTATAATCATTTTAAAGTGTACAATTCAGTGGCATTAAGTACATCCACAATGCTGTGCAGCCATCACCTCTATCTAGTTCCGGAAATTTTTCATCAGCACAAATGGAAACCCCAAACCCATTAAGTGTTCACTCTCCTTTTTCCCTGCCCCCAGCCCCTGGCAACCTCTAATCTGCTTTCTCTCTCTATGGATTTGCCTGCTCAGAATATCTCACATCAGTGGAATCATAAACTATGTGGTCTTTTGTGTCTGACTTCTTTCACTTGGAATGTTTTGAAGGTTCACCCATGCTGTAGCATGTATCATATTCCATTCCTTTTTATAGCTAAATAATAGCCCATTTTATGGATATATCACATTTTGTGTATCCATTCTTTTGTTGATGGACACTTAGGTTGTTCCCACCTTTTCACTACTGTGAATAGAGCTGCAGTGAACTGTTCGTGCACAAGTTTTTGTTGAACATCTGTTTTCTATCTGGGGGGTATATACCTAACAAGGGGAATTACTGCGTCATATGGTAATTCTGTTTAACTTTTTGAGAAAACATCAAACTATTTCCCACAGTGGCTGCACCATTTTACATTCCCAACAGCAGTGCATAAGGGTGCCAATTTCTCCGCATCCTCACGAACACATGTCACTTTCCATCTCTTTATTATGGCCATCCTAATGGGTGTGAAGCAGCATCTCATTGTGGTTTTGATTTGCACTTCCCTAATGACTAATGATGCTGAGTATCTTCTCAAGTGGTTTTTGGCCATTTCTGTATCTTCTTTGGAGAAATGTCCTTTGCCCATTTTTAAATTGGGTTATCTTTTTGTTGTTGAGTTGTAAAAGTTCTTTATTCTAAATACTAGATTCTTATCAGATATATCATTTGCAGTATTTTCTCTCATTTTATGGCTTGTGTTTCACTCTCTTGATAGTGTCTTTTGAGGCAAAAGTTTTAAAATTTGACGAAGTCTAATTTTTCTATTTTTTTCTTTCGTTGCTTGCGCTTTTGGTGCCGTTTAAGAAACCACTGCTGGGACGTCCCTGGTGGTGCAGTGGTTAAGAATCCATCTGCCAATGCAGGGGACATGGATTGCAGCCCTGGTCTGGGAAGATCCCACATGCTGCAGAGCAACTAAGCCCATGCGCCACAACTACTGAGCCTGCGTTCTAGAGCCCGTGAGCCACAACTACTGAAGCCCTCACACCTAGAGCCCGTGCTCCTCAATAAGAGAAGCCACCTCAATGATAAGCCCACACAACGCAATGAAGAGCAGCACCCCCTTGCCGCAACTAGAGAAAGCCCGCGTGCAGCAACAAAGACCCAACGCAGACAAAGATAAGATAAAATTAAAAAAAAAAAAAAAAAAAAAGAAATGCAATAAATGTTTCTTTATGGAAGGTAATGAAAATGTTCTAAAACTGATTGTGGTAAAGGCTTCACAGCTCTGTGAATATACTAAAAACCACTGAACTGTATATTTTTTAATGGGTGAATTGTATGGTATGCAAGTTATATCTCAATAAAACTGCTTTTAAAAAGTTATCACCAATAAAATTTATAAAGAAAAACTACTCAACTGATCATTATAAGTCAATAACATATCTATCACAAATAAGTACCCTACAAATGTTATGAATACATAATGAATGCCATAAAACCAGGAACAAAAAACTAACCAATGACAAAAGTTTAGAAAGAAATTAAGTGCAAGTTCCATAAGAAAAAAAAATTACCTTCCAAGAGTTTTGGACATGATGTATTCGTCTCTTAATTCCTTGGGATAAACTGACTGATCATCTACAGTCAGATCAAAAAATACAAAAACTAAGGAAAAAATGGCAGAAATAGGTCTCATTAATCCATTTGATAAAGAAAAGATAAATGGTCCTATAACTTAGTAAACATATGGAATATAAGACAATCGTTCTTAATTCCATTTAATATCTAACCCCAAAGAAATCATTTAGCTAGGCTAATGCATGTCGTGAAACCCTTGAAAAATGATGACAGACAAGCTTCATTCCACAATGGAAACACACAGCATCATTCTCACTATAATGCAGGAAACTCATACATAAATGCTATTCTTATTCTTTGACCTCAGAACAGTTATCAACTGCACAGGCCCAGAAGCAAAAGGCAATTAGTTTGAATCTAGAAAATATGTTCTAGGCAAGTAAATATCCCAAAAGAATCAGGCCAGAGGTCACATACTAGTATTATCTTCTCTCAACCATTTCTACCTTTACCTAGCTGGTATTTTATAGTGCAAGCCACCTTGAACTTACTTGTAAAATTAACTAAATAACACTTTCCAAAAAAATCCCCTTTATTTCTTCATTATTCGGCCTGTAACTCAGAAAAAGAAAACCAAAAAACTGCTCATTTCATAATTTAACCATCCATTGGGCCAAACCTGCAATCAGTTATCAAACATTCCAGTTCTACAAAGTGGTAAATTTTCAACTGCCTATAATATCTGGAAAGAGTGAAATTTGTTAAGACCCTTGAGTTTCTCAGATTTCAGGTGATGGGTCTTGACCTCCCTGGAGTAACCTAGAGATCCAGTCTCTGGCATAAATCTGAACCAGCTCAACATGCTTCAATCCAGGCTGGTCCCCAGAAGGCAGACAGCTGCCTAATGAATGAGACCTGCTGGCTACCTAGGATACAACTGCTCCTCCCTGCTTATTGATACTGATGAACCTAGATGTTACAGTGACACCTGAGAATCAGGGAATTTGAGGGGCTCTGGAGATGTATTTTCCCAAGTGTCGAGGTCTACTTCAGGGGCTGTAAACTCAGTTGCCTACACAAGCCAGGAAGGTCATACACACAGGTAAGGCTGGAGTGAGTGTAAGATATGGAGCAGTGGAGACTTGAACAAGAAAACATCATCCATCTAAAGGAGGAAGCCTCTACTTAGCACCTGCAAATCCTCAAATTAGGGATAATATGCTCAAGTATGGCCAGATATTCCATCTTTTCAAAGAAAACTGGATTTTCATATCAAAGCACAAACATCAGCAAAGGCCTAAAAGAATGTCAATAGGCTGAATCAGTCTGCAGAGTACCAGTTTTGTTTTGTTTTGTTTTGTTTTTGTGGTACACAGGCCTCTCACTGTTGTGGCCTCTCTCGTTGTGGAGCACAGGCTCCGGACACGCAGGCTCAGCGGCCATGGCTCACGGGCCCAGCTGCTCCACGGCATGTGGGATCTTCCCGGACCGGGGCACGAACCCATGTCCCCTGCATCGGCAGGCAGACTCTCAACCACTGCGCCACCAGGGAAGCCCCAGAGTACCAGTTTGATCGATTTCCATCACGGCCAGCTTCAGGTCACATAACACTTTTGTTCAAATAAGAAAAGGTGCCCTTCAGATAGAACAATTAGAAAAAGATGGCACACCACTTGTCAAGTAGAGGACAGGCCACATTTCAGCAACCAGTTGCCCACCTCAACCAGGTGCTCACAAACAACAAAAGCCTGTGCCGCTGTCCTGACTATAATTATCAGACAGGAAATAAAAGTTAGAAAACAGGAGAAACTAAGGCAATCATAAAATGTACTACAGGATGTCCAGAATAGCCATAATTCTGAGATGCCAGTCTGAAGACTGGCTGCATGAGAATCACCTGGGCAGGATTTTTTAAATCCCTGGAACTAGTGGATCAGGATTTATGGGACAGTGCCTCTGGGAATCTATATTTTTAAGGTGTTATCCACACAAACACATACCATTCCAAGCCGCTCAACTCTCAGATAGTTTTGGGAAGTTCTGTGAGTTTTTTTTCAAATTAAAGAAACGAGAGTATTCCTCGTGTCCAAGATTTCAAAATCACTGAGAGCTATATTTAATTCTGTAGGTTGTTTTTATTCACACCGAATGACAACTATTCATTTTAGATGTGATATTCATGAAGTTTTAGAATAAATGCTTATAAAATACTACCCGATAATGATGATAAACATCTCCACTTTCAAAGGATAACCACGTCATATTTAAGAAGGTGGAAGGTCTAAATTGAGATTGTTACAGAAAAACCCATAGCCTAATGCCGGGTTATATATAATAGTTCAATAAATATATGCAGAAATTAATGACCGAAAGGAATAAAGAAAGGGAAGAATAAGGAAGGAAGAGAAAAAGAGGGGGAAGGGATGAACTAATGGCCTAAAATAACAACTCATAGATAGCTAAGACAGATGTGATAAAAGTGAATCAATTAATGAATGATAACTAAGCAAAATGATAATTTAAAGCATATGGCTTTAAATAAAACTAATCAAACCAATTAAACCTTAGAAAATCTGTCTTGATAGAACTTTTGATTGTTAAAAAAATGCAACTAGGGGGCTTCCCTGGTGGCGCAGTGGTTGAGAGTCCGCCTGCCGATGCAGGGGACACGGGTTCATGCCCCAGTCCGGGAAGATCCCACATGCCGTGGAGTGACTGGGCCCGTGAGCCATGGCTGCTGAACCTGCGCGTCCAGAGCCTGCACATCTGGAGACTGTGCTCCGCAACGGAAGAGGCCACAGCAGTGAGAAGCCCACGTACTGGGAAAAAAAAAAAAAAATGCAACTAGGATTGAGGTGAATCTTGAATACTAACCTACTTACTTTATGTACCTAACCATACTCTGCAAAGGACACAATGTCATTTTTCCTTTTATACAGGAAGAAAAAATTCCAGTAACCAGAAGATAATAATATTACCTTTATTACTCCATACTGAAAGTGCAATTTCAGAATTGTTATTCAAAGGAAGGCGTCTTCCTTTCCCTACAAGATCTCTATTTACAAAGGTTCCATTCCCACTGTGATCTTCTATGTAGGCGATGTAAGAGTTTTTAGGACCCATTTCCTAAGACAGAAAACATTTTATTTCAAAGTTTTACTGGTGGAGTGTTTCAGTGGGGAGACAACTAAGAGTGATGTCTAGATGACCAGTTCTCCCAAATGTATGGATATTTGCCACCTACTCTGAAGATCCGAAAGTGCTTCTTGCTGTAAGTCCGGTATTTATCGGTTCTTTTCAGCAGGGGTTCATCAAAGCAGTATTCACAGTTTCTATCTCTCCCAAACCAGTAGCTGTCATTAACACACTCTGTAACACAAAAGCACACCCCAGAGGGCTGTTGAATTTCATGTATCAAACACCTTTAAAAACTGTTCATAAAATCTGCTTGTAGGAAAATAGCCTAAGAAGGCAATCAAAATTATAGATTTGTCC
Source organism: Monodon monoceros (assembly GCF_005190385.1). Taxonomy (NCBI): domain Eukaryota; kingdom Metazoa; phylum Chordata; class Mammalia; order Artiodactyla; family Monodontidae; genus Monodon; species Monodon monoceros. Next base: position 65,521,570 of record NW_021703765.1, on the reverse strand, counting down.
ATCAAGATTTTGTAAGATTCAAAATCAGTGGGGAGAAAAAAACCAAATATTTCCAACGAGTTTAACAAATTATGGTTTACACATAGCCATGAAATGTAAGCAGTCATTAAAATTCTCAAATAATTTTTAATGACTTGGAAAAATACTTATGATATAATAATAACTTCCTACTTATTACTCTCCTGAGGCTTCCCATCATGCTTAGTATGAAATCTACACTCCGCATGGCAGGCTAGATGCTCAGGATCTGGCCCCTGCCCCCCTCCCAACTTCACCTTGTACCTCTCCCCTTGATCACTACACTCAGCTCCACTGGCCTCCTTCCACTGCCCCAAATATGCTGGGTTCAACCTCCCTTGGGGCCTTTGAATTCTTCATTCCCAGTGATTTGAATGGCCATCTTGCCTTTTGTGTCTGCAAATTACCATCTTCCACTCAGCTTTCTGTATAAGCACACTCCCAGCTCACCACCCACCCACCATAATCACAAGAGCCTGTTCTGCTTCCCTCTATAACTGAAAATTATCTTGATTATTTGTATATTGTCTCCTGGCATCCCCCTATTAGAACAAATTCCAGAAGGGCAGCCTTGAGTCTCTTGTTTACAAATACAGCTCCAGCACCTAGGACAATGCATATGGTAGGCAAGCAAAATGTTCACGGAAAGACAGACTAGGGAAAATATTACCAACTCATGCCACAATCAAAGGACTATTTCCCTAATATCTGTAAAGTTGATGGAAACAAACCAAATGTCCTACAATGGATGAATGGATAAACAAATTGTGATATCACAAATTGTGATATTTACATACAATGGACTATTTTCCACCCATAAAAAGGAATAAATGCTAAAGCTAAAACTCATACATCTACAACATGGATGAACCTTGAAAACATTATGCTAAGTGAAAGAAGCCAGACACAAAATGCCACAGACTGTATGACTGTATTTATATGAAATATCCAGAATAGCTAAATCCATAGATATGAAATGCAGATTGGTGGTTGCCAGGGGCAGAGGAGGAAGGGATGGGTAGTAACTGCTTAATGGATATAGGGTTTCATTTTGGAGTAAAGGAAGTATTTCAGAACTGGACAGAAGTGGTGGTTGCACAATGTTGTGAATGTACTAACGGTCACTGAACTGTTCACATTAAAATCGTTAATTTTAGGGACTTCCCTGGTGGTGCAATGGTTAGGAATCTGCCTGCCAATGCAGGGGACATGGGTTTGATCCCTGGTCTGGGAAGATCCCACATGCCATGGAGCAACCAAGCCCACGCACCATAACTACTGAGCCTGTGCTCTAGAGCCCACAAGCCACAACTACTGAGCCTGCGTGTCACAACTACTGAAGCCTGCACGCCTAGAGCCTGTGCTCTGCAACAAGAGACGCCACTGCAATGAGAAGCCCGCGCACCGCAGCAAAAAGTAGCTCCCACTCGTCGCAACTAGAGAAAGCCCACACACAGCAACAAAGACCCAATGCAGCCATAAATAAATAAATAAATAAGTTTTTTAAATGGTTAATTTTATGTTATGTGAATTTCACCTCAGTTCCTTAGTTATATGTGCACACACCCATTGGTCCAGAAATCCCACTTCTAGGAATTTATCCTACAGACAGAATCATACGTATTACGAAAGGACATAAGGACATATGTACAAGGTTATTCACTATAGCATTATTCCTTTTTTTTTATAAATTTATTTATCTATTTATTTATTTTTGGCTGCATTGGGTCTTCATTGCTGCGAACGGGCTTTCTCTAGTTGCGGCGAGCGGGGGCTACTCTTCGTTGCGGTGTGTGGGCTTCCCATTGTGTTGGCTTCTCTTGTTGCAGAGTATGGGCTCTAGGCGTGCGGGCTTCAGTAGTTGTGGCTCCTGGGCTCTAGAGCACAGGCTTAGTTGCTCCGCAGCATGCGGGATCTTCCCGGACCAGGGATTGAACCCATGTCCCCTGCATTGGCAGGCAGATTCTTAACCACTGTGCCACCAGGGGAGACCTATAGCATTACTCTTATAGCAACAACTTTAATGTCCATTAGTAAAGGGCTAGTTCAATAAATTTATATATCTACAAAAGAAATGGGGATCTTTACATTCTGATAGAAGAATGTCTAAGATACATTGTTAAATATAAACAACAGGTTACAACCAGTGTGTTGTAAATTACAGTTGGTATAAATAATAAAGGGGGGAAAAGAACACATAGATACTTAGTTGCTTATATGTGCACCAAATATTTCTGGAAGGCTACATAAGAAATCAGCAATCCTGGGAGGTAGTTGGGGGAAAGACAGAAATTGGATGAAGGCCTTGCACCTGTTTTCAATTTTGCACCTAATGCAAATATAACCTCTTCAAAAAGTTAAATTAATTGCTTAAAGAGTTTGCAGTCTGGTTGGGAGACAAACAGGGGAAGCAACAACAATACAGCAGGTAGACTCTCGAGGGAAAGCACAGATGCAAGGCTGTGGCAACTCTGCCTGGGACTATCAAAAAGGCTTCATGAGGCAAGACAGGAAGGATAGATTGAACAGCCCTTTGGAAGGCAACATGGCAGTACACATTACAAGGTAAAGCCATGCCCATTCTATGATCCAGCAACTCAACACAGGCTCTACCCTAGAGAGACATTTGTCCAAATGACCAAGGAGACAAGGACATTCAATGCAGTCTTGCTTGCAGGAATAAACAATGGCAACAACCTAAGCATCTATTAACAGGGAAAGGTATAAATGAACCGTGGTACTTCTACTAGAAACCAGGAGCTTCTGGGACAGTTGAGAAGGAAAGGCATGGAGATTTTATCAGGACACCAACAGTCCAGGGATGATGGACAGAGAGTGGAAGGGGAGGCTGCCCAAGAAGAGCCTGCTCTGACCTTGGCTCATTAGAGGAGCCCTCAGGAAAGATGTGTGGAGGAGGGCAGGAACAGCAAGGCAGGAGGCAAAGGGACCAAAACTCTCAGTGAGGCAGTTAGGAGTAAGAACTCCAGGAAGATGGGCCCCTTCTCCTAGTAGTGAAGAATGGGGCACAGTTGAGATGGTGACAGGGGAGAGGAACATCACAAACAAGACAAGGATGTCTGCTCTTAAAACTTCTATTCTGGGGCTTCCCTAGTGGCGCAGTGATTGAGAGTCCGCCTGCCGATGCAGGGGACACGGGTTCGTGCCCCAGTCTGGGAAGATCCCACATGCCGCGGAGCAGCTGGGCCCGTGAGCCATGGCCACTGAGCCTGCGCGTCCGGAGCCTGTGCTCCGCAACGGGAGAGGCCACAACAGTGAGAGGCCCGCGTACCACAAAAACAAACAAACAAACAAAAAAAACACTTCTATTCCATGTAAGAGGTTCAGGCCAGGACAGTTAACAGAGGGAGGGAGAGGGAGATGAAAAGCCAAGGCATCCATATTGGAAAGGAAGAAGCAGATCTATCTAATCCTATTCACAAACAACATAATCTTATATGTAGAAAATCCTAAGGAACCCACTAAAAAAGATTAGCCCAAATAAACAAGTTCAGCAACATTACAGGATACAAGATCAACATTCAAAGACCACTTGTATTTCTATACACTAGCAATGGACAACCTAAAATGAAATTAAGAAAATAATTCCATTTACAATAGCATAAAAAGAATAAAATACTTGGGAATAAAGTTAACAAAAGAAGCGTGAATCTTATACTCTAAAAGCTACAAAACATTGTTGGAAAAAATTTGAAAGACCTATGTAAATGTGCATGGATTGGAAGACTTAATGTTGTTAAGATGGCAAAACTCCCATACTATACACAATTCCTATCAAAATCCCAGCTGCCTTCTTTGCAGAAATTAACAAGCTCAAACTAAAATTCCTATAAAAAAGCAAGGACCGGGAATAGCAAAACAATCTTGAAAATGAAGTACAAAGGGCTTACTTACATTTTGCAGTTTCAAAACTTACTACAGGACTTCCCTGGTGGCACAGTGGTCAAGAATCCACCTGCCAATGCAGTGGACACAGGTTCAAGCCCTGATCCAGGAAGATCCCACATGCTGTGAAGCACTAAGCCCATGCACCACAACTACTGAGCCTGCACTCTAGAGCCCACAAGCCACAACTACTGAGCCCGTGTGCCACAGTTACTGAAGCCCACGTACCTAGAGCCTGTGCTCCGCAACAAGAGAAGCTACCACAATGAGAAGCACGCGATGAAGAGTAGCAATGAAGAGTAGCCCCCGCTCACTGCAACTAGAGAAAGCCCACGCGCAGCAACAAAGACCCAATGCAGCCAAAAATAAATAAATAAATAAAAATTTAAAAACTTACTACAAAGCTATCATAATCAAGACAGTGTGGGGGCTTCCCTGATGGCGGAGTGGTTGAGAATCTGCCTGCTAATGCAGGGGACACGGGTTTGAGCCCTGGTCTGGGAGGATCCCACATGCTGCGGAGCAACTAGGACCGTGAGCCACAACTACTGAGCCTGCACATCTGGAGCTTGTGCTCCGCAACAAGAGAGGCCGCGATAGTGAGAGGCCCGCGCACTGCAAGGAAGAGTGGACCCCGCTTGCCACAACTAGAGAAAGCCCTCGCATAGAAACGAAGACCCAACACAGCAAAAATTAATTAATTAATTAATAAACTCCTACCCCCAACATCTAAAAAAAAAAAAAAAAGATTAAAAAAAAAAGTGTGGTACTAGTGAAAGGTTAGGCATACAGATCAATGGAAAAAAATTAAGAGACAGAAAATAAATCACATTTACAGTCAACTGATTTTCAACAAGGTGCCAACGCAATTCATTGGGGAAAAAATAGTCTTTTCTAATGGTGCTAGGACAAGTGGATATCTACATGTAAAATAATCTAGTTGGAACTTACCTCACACCATATGCAAAAAGCAACTGAAAGAGAATCAAAGATTAATTGCAGGAACTAAAACTATAAGAAGAAAAAATAGTGATAAGGCTTTGTAACCTTGGGTTAAGCAATTCTGTCTAGATATGACCCCAAAGCACAAGAAACGAAAGAAAAAATATAAAAATTGGACATAATTAAAATTTAAAATGAGTGTGAATCAAAGAACATCATCAAGAAAGTGAAAAGAAGTGAATGGGGGAAAATATTTGCAAAACACATATCTAGTAAGGGATTTATATCTACCATATAAAAAAGGACACTTACAACTCAATAATAAGACAAACAATCCAATTTAAAAATGAGCAAAGATGGGGATATATGTTTATGTATAGCTGATTCACTTTGTTATAAAGCAGAAACTAACACACCACTGTAAAGCAATTGTACTCCAATAAAGATTTTTTAAAAAATAAAATAAAAATGAGCAAAGGATATGAATAGACATTTCTCCAAATACATAAAAATGACCAATAAGCACATGAAAAGATGTTTAACATCATTAGAGCCACCAGGGAAATGTAAAACAAAATCACAATGAGATACCACTTCACACCTACTACGATGATGAAAATCAAAAGACAGATATTAAGTGGTGGCGAAATGTGGAGAAATTAGAACCCTCATACATTAGTAGTGGGAATATGGAATAGTGCAGCTGCTGTGGAAAACAGTTTGGTGGTTTCTTAAAAACTTTAACATGTTATCCAGCAATTCCACTCCTAGGCACTAAATACCCCCAAAAAAATTGAAAACAGAGACTCAAACAGATACTTGTCACAAATATTCATAGCAGCATTTTTCAAAATGGCCAAAAGGTCCAAATGTCCATCAACAGAAGGGATAAAGAAAATGTGATGTATACAATATTATTATTCAGATATATTATTCAGACATAAAAAGAAACAAAGTTCTGATACATGATACAACATGAATGAACTTTGAAAATATTATGCTACATGAAAGAAGCCAGATACAAAAGGACAAATATTATGATTTCACTTAAATTAAATATCTAGAATAGGTAAATTCAAAGACAGAGAAAATAGGTTAGAAATTACCAAAAGAACTCAATGGGGAAAGGATAACCTCTTCAATAAATGGTGCTGGGAAAACTGAATAACCACATGCAGAAGAATGAAATTGGACCCCTATCTTATACCACTCACAAAAATTAATTTGAAATCGATTAAGGACTTAAACAGAAGAAGTGAAACCGTAAAACTAGAAGAAAGCAAATGGTAATTATGTGATGTGAAGGAGGTGTTAGCTAAGGCTATGGAGATCATTTTGCAATATATAAGTGTATCAAACTGTACACCTTAAACTTACACAATGTTATATATGTCACTTATATATGTCTCAATAAAGCTAGGGGGGAAAAGAAATTACCAGAGGAAAAAATTTTGGAAATAGATAATGGTGATGGTTGCACAACTTTGTGAAAGTACTAATGCCAATGGACTGCATACTTAATGGTTAAAATGGCAAAATTTTATGTTATATATATTTTATCACAATGAAAAGAAGTAAACATTAAAAAATACTAAGGAATAAAGTTTTTAAAGTGCAAGACTTGTACCCTGAAAACTACAAAACACTGTTGAAAGAAATTAAAGAAGACCTAAATAAATGAAAGCTACCCCATGTTCACAGATTGGAAGACTTAATACAGTTAAGATGGGAATATTACCCATATTGATCTACAGATTTAATTCCAGCTGCCTTCTTTGCAGGAAGTGACAAGCTTATCTTAAAATTCCTATGGAAAAGTAAAGAACCATAGTAGTCAAAATAATCTTGAAAAAGAACAAATCAGGACTCACTCTGGATTTCAAAATTTACTACAAAGCTACAGTAATCAAGATTTTGTGGTACTGGCATAAGGACAGACACATAGATCCATGGAACAGAACTGAAAATCCAGAATTAAACCCCACATTTATGGTCAAATGATCTTTAATGAGGGTGTCAACACCATTCAAGGGGGAAAGAGTAGTCTCTTCAAGAAATAGTGCTCGGGGGGCTTCCCTGGTGGCGCAATGGTTAAGAATCCACCTGCCAATACAGGGGACACGGGTTCGAACCCTAGCCCGGGAAGATCCCATATGCCGCGGAGCAGCTAAGCCTGTGCACCACAACTACTGAGCCTGCACTCTACAGCCTGCGAGCCACAACTACTGAGCCCGCACTCTAGAGCCCACGTGCTACAACTACTGAAGCCCTCATACCTAGAGCCTATGCTCCACAACAAGAGAAGCCACAGTGATGAGAAGCCCATGCACCACAACGAAGAGTAGCCACCACTCACCACAATTAGAGAAAGCCCACGTGCAGCAACAAAGATCCAACACAGCCAAAAATAAATAAATTTATAAAAAAGAAAAAAGAAAGAAATAGTGCTCGGACAATAGTGCTGTACATTCCCATGCCAAAGGATGAATTTGGACAATACCTCATATCATGTACAAAAATCAACTCAAAAGCGATAAGAGCTAAAACTGTAAATTATTTAGAAGAAAAGATAGGTGTGAATCAATAACAAATAATAACAATAAAATATTATAGCTTCTCTTTATTGAGCAATTACTTTATGCTGGTCTCCCTAACAAGCTCTTTGTGTATGTAATCTTAAGTTTAAAGGAGATACACCCAACTTCACCCTAACTCACCATTTCTGTGTCCCACTCACCATACATCAGCCCTAAGCCTAGCTTAAATATATAGCTTAAATGAGTAAAAATTAGCTTCAAATGCTTACTTCTAAATTTAAAGTTGTATGTATGAATATTGCTATATTATTTCTCCATTTTTTACTGTTTTTTTCAAGTCATGAAAGTTGCACGTGACATAAAAGGGAAGGGTGAGTGACAAGATACAAAATGGTACATTAGCCATTCATTTCTTTACATTATTATTTTCTATTCCATTAATGTCAAGTTCTTTTTTTTTTTTTTTGTAATGAAGAGGTCATTTTAATTCAAAACAGAGGAAAAATGCTACTTAAGACATACCGAGAGCAAAGCCTTACTGTTGGAACCAGGTGTCAGAGAGGATGAGTATATTTAAACAGCAAGGTTGGCTATTTTGAGATAAAAATAAGTAACAGGGAGTCAACAAATAACCTTCCCCATTCTGAAACTGTAAAACTGATTCTCTGACACTGCTGCACCACCAGCAGGAGTTAAGTGGTGAAGTTTCTGTGATTAGATGACAAATGTTTGCAAGCTTGCATGAATCAGCGTTTTTCTAGGGAAAAGATCCACAACCCTCTTCAGATGGACAACACATGGGAGACGCCCAATTAATGTTTGCTGAAAGTATAAATGAAGGGGCTCTACAGCAAGTAAGAGCCCGTGCACAACCCAAAACTGCTTCCTTGGTTCCATCTTTCATTACCTTCAAACTCCAGAATCATTCCAGGAGTGTCTTGAGCTGTCTGTTGCAACAACTTTCTAAAACTGTTTTTCTGAACAAAATATTACAAAGGGTCTTACCGAGATTAGAGAATCCATCCTGAAGGGCCCATAATCGAGCCCAAGGGGCAGGGACAGGCTCCTCGGGTTCTTGGTCCTCGGGAATAGAATAGAGTTCCTGCGTGGACACTGTGTCTAAGGAGCTCAGCGTACCCGAGCTGGAGTGAGAGGACTGGCTGGACGTGGGCACTGTGCTGGTGGAGGAGCTGGACGTGCCCTGGGACTGTGAAGATGAGCCGTGTGGCTGTGAGGAGGGACCGTGGGACTGCGAGAAGCCACCTTGGGACTGCGGGGAGGCACTGCCATGGGGCTGATGACACTCCACATCCGTCTCCCGAGACATCACCACCTCAAAAATAAGTGTCCAACAGTAAGGTGAATTTCAAGGAACAAGACATCGTAAAGGTCAAGAGTAAAGGATGGGTATATTACAACAGCCAAAAAAAAAAAAAGATCCAGGATACGCATGCTCTGCAAAAATTAAAATTCTAGGGCTTCCCTGGTGGCGCAGTGGTTGGGAGTCCACCTGCCGATGCAGGGGACACGGGTTCGTGCCCTGGTCCGGGAGGATCCCACATGCCGCGGAGCAGCTGGGCCCATGAGCCATGGCCGCTGAGCCTGCGCGTCCGGAGCCTGTGCTCCGCGGCGGGAGAGGCCACAGCAGTGAGAGGCCCACGTACCACAAAAAAAAAAAAAAATTAAAATTCTAACAGTTTAGACCTATCATTCTTCTGGGCTGAGCTTTTCATCACATCATTTTCACCTAAGTTTTTGTGTGACAGCCACAACCACAGAGGACAGAAACAAAGAAATTATTTGAAGGCTGTAAACAAGTAAAAAACAATGAAACTGAACTGGGGAGGGCGAGAGACTCATAACAGCTTACACTCATCCAATTTTTTAAAATTAAAAATGGAACGTAAAATGTATTCGTTAATACAATCAGCACTACACTTAAACTTCATATGTATTTTTGAAAAAGAAAGAAAGGGAAGAGTCAGGTGGTTTGGCATAGACTAAGAGAAACTCTACAGAAATTCGCTGCATCACCCCAGGGGTGGCTATTTTATACATAAAATGTCACTGTTGCCCCCTCTCCCCCAAACCAGCTCCTGGAGGGTAGGACCCAAGTTCATTCTAGATTCCTTTGACTCCAAACTAAGAGCTGGGCCACTTAAAGAGGCGAAACACAAAGACTGCTCTAAACAACTCCACCTTGCCCTTTGTGATGCTAATTAACTATGGGGCTCATCTTTTCAGCATCCTAAATGGCCTCCCAGCCCATCAGAAGCCTGAAGAAAACCATGATGAGACACAGAAGACCATAACAGAGGTTCCCACCCCAGCTTTATAATTAATTTGATAGACAGGTAAACTCCAATAACAGAACCTACAGTAAAGTCAAAGTAACTTTCAATCCCTAACTTTAAATCCCTAATCTGATTTTTAAAAAAAAAAGTGCTTTCTCTCCTGAATCCCACACTCAGGCTACCCCTCAAGGATAATATAGTAAACATGACTCACACTGATTATTGCATTTACACAGCTTTCCAGATGCAAAGGTCCTTTTGAGTTTTCCTGAAAGCACACCAGGGAGGTAGGTGTTGCCAGAGCTAGGTCCGCCACTTCAGGACCTGCTGCTCTAATACCACCTCAGCCGAGCTGTGTCCTCCTGCAGCCTCTTGATCAAGACTTCTCTGCCCTGAAAACTGGCAAAAGACAGTGTGTCAAAAGGTAGCTGCTATCATCGTTCATAAGAAGGGTCTACCAAACCAGGACTACATTGGCCTCTGCCATGAGGAAAAAGCATAGTGGAGAGGTTATAAGCAAACAGATCTGGAGTCGAGTCAGATGTCTAAGTCAACTCTTTGCACGACCTTTACGTAGATCGCAACCTCTCTGAACCCAGAAAAGTAGATAGAGCTTGCGAATCAAATGAGATGATGCATCAACGTTCCTCCCCCCACCCCTCGGTAATGCTTGATAATTGGGAATTCCAGGCCCAAAGAATCTGAAAGCAGGAAAAGGCCTTACAAGTGCAACACAGTTTTTTTTTTTCCAATAGAGAAACTGAGTCTCAAGGAAGACTGGTGCCCTCCTACCCTACCCTCGCCACCCCATCCCCCACACTTCCTTAGGGACACTCGCAGAGCATCTTCCTACACAAGTCGGTGTGTTTCCAGTTCCTGCAGCGCCTTGCAGCTAAGAATGGGTTCTTAGTAAGCATTTTCCAGATTGAACCTAAATATGGAAGTAATTACTAACACCTATAAAACTCTCTACAGAGCAACTTCGCTCTCATTTGAAGGGGACAACTTTGTTCTTTCTTATCCTTTACGTCTGGGCCAGTTTCAGCTTTAAAGTTACAAGGGAAGTGACCTTCACCTCGAAATTTATCTACAAAGAAGGAAGAGAGTCGTCCACGCATTCCTCTCCCCCTTCCCAAGCTCAAACACAGTACAAAACGGAAGCTCGGGAAATTCAGCTCGCAAAAAGACCCTGCGGACAGGATTCGAACCCCTCAGTACCCAAGAGAAGTTCCCACTATGACTCACCGCAAGCCCACCTAGCACCGCACACTGAGCAGCCGTAGCCTGCGGAGTGGCGCTAAACCCGCTGATACAAACTCCACCCTCAGCCAATCAAAACACCCCTCCGCCCCCGCCGGACCAATGACAAACAGCGGATGTGGCGGCCCACATAGCCTCAATGCTTTCTGGGAGTTGTAGTTTAAAACGCAGAGCGGGACTCAAAATCCAGGTTTCCCCCGGGTAGTCCCGCCCCCTCAGCTTCCCGGCCAATCAGCAGCACCAGTCTGGTCGACCACTTTCTCTCCCCAACAGGTGACCGCGGGGAGGCCGGCCGTCAGCCAGATGTGGTGCGGAAGAACCAGGGCCTTGCTCCGGGTGTCGGGGTTATGGCCGACAGGGGTGCTCGGGAGGAGACCGCTAAACTGCAGTGCTGCGTCACTGGCGGGAAGCAACTCCCCCCGGTGTTGGAACTGCGGCGGCCTAGGGGGCCCCTTGCGGGGGGACCGGTTCTTCTGCCCTCAGTGCCGCGCGCTGCAGCCACCTGACCCCACGCGAGACTACTTCAGCCTCCTGGACTGGTAAGGGAGGCGGTTTCGGGAAATGCGTCTGGGCGTGCGAGATGGAGGGCTGGTCAGGCTAAGGGAGGAGAAGGCGGGACCAGTTACATGGGTGGGCGGAGCCCTAGAGAACAGGGGCCGGGGGTGGGGCCTGGGAGAAGGGGGGTGGGATGTGTCGGGAGAGGAAACCGAGGGGCCGGACTGAGCGGCGAAGCTTTGTGGGATGATGACGAGAGTGGAGCGTGCACTGGTGGGGCGAGGAGTGTGATTAGGGGAAATTGAGGTTTGGAGCCTGCAATGGAGGGAGACTTGAGGGGCGGGATCTGAGAGAAGGAAGTTCAGAGGTGGGGCCTGAGGGAAGGGTGCTTGCGCGGCCCTTGGCGGATGGAGTCTTGAGGAATAGGTTGAGAAGGTTTAAAGTTGGGTTGAGACTTTTAAGAAAGAAATTATGAGGTGTTATCCAAAATGAGAGAGTAAGAGCAAAGAAAAACTTAATGCTATGGGCAGAGTCTAAGGGAAAAGTGAGAATTGGAAGGTCTGAGAAATAGATGTTTTTTCTGTTTACCTCCGAAGGTTGAGGAGCTTGGAGAGGTGGTGAAGTTTGGGCGAAGCTAAGCTAATGAGATAGGGCACGCTCTGGGAATAGAAAGCGAAGAGGATTCGATTAAAATAAAGTGAGAGGTAGAGATGAAGGGACCTGGGCCTTAGAAAAATAGAATGGGATTCAGGAATGCCTCTTCCCCTTAACTCTGGGCTCTGGCCCCACCAGTCACTGAGCACTTATGAAGGGCTGCAGTAACACTGCTCTTTACGTTGTTCAAGCATACCAATCTTGTTCCCACTTCAAGGCCTTTGCATGTTCCCTGTGCCTGAATGACTCTTTCCTGTGATCTTCAATTACTCCTCATCATCATTCAGGTCTCAGCTCAAATGTCATCTCTTTGTCCACCACATCTACCATTCTCTTATCCTATTCTGTTTTCCTTTGCAGTACCTACCACTTTTTGAATAGCTCTGTCTATATGTTTATTGCGTCATCCCGTATGAGAACAGGAACCAGGCCCATACTATACAAATCTATAAACATTTGATGCATGAATTTCATCTCCTGATTTCCTTCCAGCAACCGCTCCTTCAGAGTTGACACTGCAAAGCTCCAGCATAGGTACCAGCAACTACAGCGTCTTATCCACCCAGATTTCTTCAGCCAGAGGTCTCAGGTAGCCTATTGGCCACCCATAATCACACCCAAACACGTGTGTACCCTGGGTGGGTGGCAGTGTCCTTATGGTTATCAAGGACAGAGCTGGACAGCCAGCTTCACCCTGAGGTAGCCTGACCCCAGCCATCCAGATGCTGGACCTGTCTTACACTCAGAGCTTTTACCTGATTTCCCAGCAGAATTAGAACCCATCACCTGAAAATAAAAACAGCTTATCCCATACCGGTTCTCCTTTGGTCACTTCCTTATGTGCTTGCCCATCAGTATTTTATGAAACAGTTTGTGAATGTAAGATGGCCTATTTGCATGGTAATATGACTATCTTCATTTCCACTTACAGACTGAAAAGGATTTCTCAGAGAAGCATTCGACCCTTGTTAATGATGCCTATCAGACTCTTCTGGCCCCCCTGAGCAGGGGACTATACCTTGTAAGGTGATTTTCCCACCCTTCTGTCATGACAGCCTGGTCCCATTTCTCTGTAGGACAGCTGCTCTCCTGTGTTCAGCAGAAGAGTGCTTGAGACCTGAGCTAATCTAGGGACCCAGCGATAATTAACCTCAAAGATACTATTACATGAGTATAGTTTTCTCTGAGTATCTCTGTAAATCTTACTTGCCCAATTGCCTTTTTTTTTTTTTTTTACCATTTTCTATAAATTTCAAGGATTAGATAGTGCTGGCTTTTAGGGAAGAGTAATTTTTGCTTTTTTGTGGGGGAGAAGTGAGCACCTTAGAATTTTAGGATTTAATAGAATTTTTACAAATATCTAATTCAACCTCCTTCCACTTTTTTCCCAAGTGGAAGAATGACTCCCCCAAGGTCACATAGTTCCAGGTAGCAGGGAGTGATCCCATCCCAGCACTCCTATCTCAGTCTAACTTTCCAGTACCCTACCCTCACACTTTCACTATTGAGACAGTTCAAGTTTTCCCTGTGAGTGGCATTCTGTTCTGAATGGTGAGGAGGATTTATGGTGAGGAGGATTTATGACTCTGGCCATAGTTTCTTGAATTAAACTTATTTTCCCTGCTTTATGCCCCAATAGCTAAAGCTCTGTGGAGTAGAGATTCCCGAAGGGACAGATTATGAAATGGACAGTCAATTCCTCATGGAAATAATGGAAATCAATGAAAAACTTGCAGAAGCTCAAGGTGAAACTGCCATGAAAGAGATGGAATCTATTGTCAGAGGTAAAAGATAAAATACCACCAACTGCATTTTATTGCTATTTTGAGTACATATAGGGGTTAAGTGAAAAATGGATATAAAGACTACATATTGGCCTTCATAATGATTCAGGGAATTTTTTTTTTCTTGATTACGCTGAAACCCATTTTGTCTAGAGGTTAGGCTTGCAAAATTCCTAATTCTCTGGAAGGCGGGCTTAAACCAAGAATGTAATAGTATTTTGCAGATTGCTGTGCTCCTTCCCACCCATGACATCCTTTGGATATCTCTGACAAGAAAAATAGGCCTCAGAAGTTCATGGGAATGCCCAAGGTCACACAGCAGATATAGCAGAGCAAAGATTAAAACCTTGATCTTATGATCCCATATCGCTTTACTTTCCACTTTATTCCATAGTGTATCAGTCAGGGTTCTCCAGAGAAACAGAATCAGTAGTGCATGTGTATGTGGAGAGAGAAAAATTTATTTTAAGGAATGGCTCATGTGATTATGAGAGCTAGCAAGTTCAAAATATGTAGATAGACTAGCAGGCTGGAAACTCAGGCAGGACTTCTATGTTAGTCATGAGGCAGAATTCCTTCCTTGGGAAACCTCAGTTTTTGCTTACTACCTTCAACTGATTGGATGAGGCCCACCTATGTTATGGTAGATAATCTCCTTAAAGTCAACTGACTGTAAATGTTAATCACATCTACAGAATACCTTCACAGCAACATCTAGACTAGTGTTTGATCAAACAATTGGGCACCACAGCCTAAACAAGCTGGCACATAAAATTAACCATGCCATATAGAAAAGGCTCCAGGTTTCTCATTCAAATTATATGCAGATATGAACTTTCACAAATGTTATGGCATGCCTACTGTATCAGGCACTGTGCAGGACACTGAGGATACAGCAGTGAACAAGAAAGACATGGCCTGGGCCTTCTTGGAGTTTATATATTCCAACTCAGTGTGTCCCAAATGGAAGTCATGAGCGTCTCTCTTCTGCTCGTCTGCTGATGTTCGCTTTCTAAGTGAATGGCGCTGTGCGGTTGTACAAGTCCAAAACACCGAGGAGGTGTCCTTCACAACTTATTCTCCCTTACCCCCATAGACAGTCCATCACCGAGTCTTGAAAAGCTGACCTTCTAAATGTGTCTCAGATCCATCTATACATTTTCACTGCCACCACCCTGTCCCAAGCTACCATTCTCTCTCACCCGGACAACTGGAGTAACTCCACACTGGTCCGTCTCTACCTTCAATCTGATATATTCCTACCCTGTCACTTGTGTGATCTTTTTGAAACCCAAATCTAATCATATCACCCTTGGCCTTGCTTAAAAACTTTAAGGGGCTCCCCGCCCCCTGCCTCAGGTTAAAGAAACCTGCATGGCTTGGCCTCTGCTTCCTCCCATTTGCTCCTTCCACTCCAGCCACACAGATTGCTTCTAGTTCTTCATCTGTACCTTGTACCTCCCTACCCAGGGCATTTGCACATGCTGTTGCTTCTGCCCGAAACCCTCTTCTCCTCTACCCCATCTATTTAACTCTTCCTCCTTCAGATCTGGGGGCAATCCTCACTTCCTCAGAGAATCTGCAGACGACCTCTCTGTCTATACCTTTTGGTCGTGGGTACCCCTCCTTTGTAGGACTAATCACTGGTCTATGTGAGATTACTGGACCAATATCAGCCTCCTCTACTAGACCAGAAGTTCTACAGAGGCAGAAATTGTGTCTTCTTTTTGCTTCTCTCACATCCTTAGCACATGCAGTAGTACTTGGAGTATAATAGGGACTCAGTAAATATTTGTCAAGTGAGTGAATAAATAACAAAGAAGTTAAAAGCAGTAAAATAGAAGTTGTGGTGGGGGAGCTGTCAGCTAGGGTTGTACCAGCAACATTAGGGCTGGGTGGCGTTGGGGAATGAGAAACTCGGGATTTTTAGTCAGAAGGCCCAGCTGCACGGCTTTGGAAGGCAGAGGTTCATGAAGCTCTGGGTGAGGTGGACTTGGGTTCAGTCCCAACACTGCCACTGACCTTTTGTGTGACCTTCAGTAAAGTGACTTCACCCCTCTGAGCTTCAGTTTCCTCATCTGTAAAATGGAGATAATATTAGTACTGGTTGTTGCAACGATTGATTTAAAGCATGTAGAACACTTGACACAGTGCCTGGCCCGTGGTAAGTTCCCAATCAATGGTGGGGGTTATTTCTAGCTCTATAGTTAACATCTAGTTTTGAGCAGGTCACTGACCTTCATTTAGAGTAATTCCTAAATTTCCTTTTACCTGCTAAGGCCCAGGTAATGTGAACGTTCAAGCACATGAGCTAGATAGTTTTGGGGTCAGGGCTTCAGAGCCTCCAGACTCCTAATCCAGTGTTCTTTTGTCAACACCACGTTGCTACCTGAGAAGCAAGTTTGCAACCACTGGACCGGAAGTCAGGTGACTTGGGGTCTGCTCTTAGCTCCTCCACTCACCAACCATGTGACCATATACGTTCTCCCAGTACCTGTCATTGCTTACCATGGGGATATAATGTATTTGAAAGTGCTTTGAAAGCAGGCACCATATAAATGATTGATACTGTTTGTATCTGAAAAAGGCACTTATCATACAATTTTCCAATGAGGAAACAATAAAAATGTGAGGTAGCTGTCCTTTACTTCATCTGGCATCTTCTCTCTTAAGGTACAATATGATCGAAATGTTTCATTTTCCTGAGAGGCTGTATAATTTGCTAGTAGTTGCCTGACACACTCTAATGCCCTGCTGATAGGCAAGTCCCGCTTGTTAATTTTCTCCTAGCTGAAATCTGGAAGACTCAGAGTGCCTTGTGGAGATAATCTAAGGCACTTCTTTGTCTTTTTTTTTTTTTTTTTAATACTTCTATAGCCATTTTATGAGCTTTGGTGATTGCCCCTCAGACCTTTCACGGAAAGAAAAACAGTGTAACTAGGATCAGCCAGAGCTGCACTAAACAGGAGCTGCCATCATGGAACCGTAGAGACAGAGGTTATGAGGCCTTACCCTTGAATCCAAACTCCCTGCTATGTTGTGTTCACAACAAGATGACAAAGCGTTGTCTTCATATTATGAGTCTATTTAAGTAGAAAAATTAAGATAATGTTTTTCTTTTTCAGCTAAACAGAAAGAATTGACTGACAATGTGAGCAGAGCTTTTGAAAGAGGTACTTCCTTCATTTCTTGACTTTCTTAAATATGGAAAGAAATTGTAAGCACTGAGGTATAACCATCCATTCAATAAGTAGCTATTATATGCCCATCCTATGACAGGTACATGGGAGCTATAAAATATAGATGAGTCTACATTTCTGCCTTCAAGGATTCACAGTCTTGCTAGAGAAACAAGGGGTGTGCCAAAACCAATGATACGCCCATTGAAGATTAGATGAGAGAAAGTGCTCCCATTCCCCTTTAGCAAGTAGGAGAAGATAAGGTGAGGGATGTGGGCTGAAGCCAACACAGGCAGACTCTGACGGCAAGGCTGCACAGTCAACATTTGGCAAAGCCCGCACACCCCTTTCTTCTGCAAAGCCCAGGAGGAGAATCCCATGGCCGAGCAGTGCCCAGATTGCAAATAGAGCGTGTTCATCCTTGTCCCCACTGCTCCTGGCTCTCAGGCTAAAGAGACTAGATCTATTTCTAGCTATTTTTAAGCAAGAACAGCCTTTCTCTCCATCCTGACTTGTGCCACTCCTTAAATAAGAGCTTAATAGCCCTTTGGCTTACGGATCGTTTGACTACAGAAAGGAGAACGCAACTCATACTAGCCCAGATAAAAGGAGGTTACTCTAAGGAATCAGTCTATCTCTCAGAATCCAAAGTCCCTGAGATGAGTATAGTATTGTGTGATAAGAGCTTTTCTAGAACAAGACCTGGGAACCAGAAAGCAGTCTGGAACCAAGACTGTGGTCCTGAACTTGGTGGCCTAGCTGGCCACTCCATCCTTCTCCCCACCTCTATACACCAGTTCCGTCTGCTTCCTTATTGGTGTACAGTGCTCCAAACTGGCCTCCCCCACTGGATGACTCCTCAGTCCTCCTTGGTCTATTACCTCATAAGAACAAGGCCTTTTACCATCTGACTAGAGTCTTCTAGATCCAATCTAGATTCCTGGGAGGGGGGATTTGATTGCCCCAGTTTGAGTCAGATGTCCACTCCAGTCCGATCACTGAGGGCCAAGGAGATAAGCTTGCACAGTGTACTGCCTACTTTGTAGGGACTGTAGGAGTTTATTCTGAGAAGCAGGCAGAATGTGGCGGGGAGGGAGGGGTGTCTCTAAAAAGATGGGTAGGAATATAGATTAATAGCAGAAAAGACAGGAACCTGGCCCAACGTATCTGCCTGAAATCCATGTCCCCAGCCTACTGGTTAAGATGGTCAGATTATGTTCCACCAAGGCCCACCCCCAGTTCCTGTTATACCTTTGTGGGCTTTTATTTTTTTAATTATAAAATACAATTTCTTAAAGAATGAATAGTACATAAGTACAATGGAAGAATAACAACAGAAGAAACACCCATGTCCCCACCACCCAGGTTAAGAAATAGAAAAAAGGTGCTCAACATCACTAATCATTAGGGAAATGAAAGTCAAAACCACAGTGAGATACCACCTCACACCTATAAAGATGGATGTTATTAAAAAAAAAAAAAAAGAAAATAGCAAATGTGGGCAAGGATGTGGAGAAGTTGAGACCTTTGTGCACTGCTGGTGGGAATGTAAAATAGTGCACCTGCTATGGAAAACAGTATGGCAGTTCCTCAAAAAATTAAAAATAGAATTACGGTGCAATCCAGCAATTCCACTTCTGGTTGTACACCTAAAGAATTGACAGCAGGAACTCAGAGAGATGCACTGTCACAGATAAACAAAGCCAGATACTAGTTAATGTGGTAAGGACAGATTTGAATCAGTAATAACTATGGTGATAGGGAAAAGAGTCCAGTGTGAACTGAACTCAATTTTGATTTGTACAGAGGTAACTGGGCATTTTAAAGGGAGAATGAGGGAGTAGGGCGGGGGTGCACAGGGCCTCAGTAGAATTGGGGAAGTGAAATATTACAAAAAGCGGGAAGAAGGAGTTGGTCCTATGAAACCCATCTGGGTTTGTTAATTGGCCCTTATGGAAGTTAGGCTCCCACCCTCCCACAGAGCCTGGAGACAGGGGCCCTATCATCAGGTGTTGACTGGAGCAAACAGCAAGAAAGAGACAGAAGAGACTTTCTTTCCTCTGAGCGACATAAGTCCATTTCTCACTCAATCGTCTTTTGTTTATGAAGGACTGGCTGAGCTATCTGTTGAGGCCTGATAGTAGAGGATATTTGGGGGATGACATGAGCAAATGTGCATTTAATGAGGAGCATCTCTATGGAAATGAAAAGGAAAACAAAGGTCAGTGTCTGGAGCCGACTATAACCCCAGTTTCTGAGTCCAGAGGGCAGCCACCTGAGAAGACACTGACCGCTTAAGCATCTTTAGGTGGTGGCATGAGGACAGCAGAGGCAGTCTGACGCATCTCCTGGCTTATAGTTTGAATGTTTGTGGTGATGGCAGAGACATCAGCATCCCAGTCATGGTTATTCCCCAGAGCACAGTGTGGAAGGTGTGCACTTTCTGAGTGGCCCGTGTACCAGCAGCTCCAGGCACAAAGGTTGCCCATGATTCGTTGTGATGAGTTCTTTGAAGTTTCTATCAAGTCCTCCAGCTTCAGCTTGCAGGACTTTACCAGATCCTGGAGGAAAGGGGCAGCTATAAGACAGCCTGAGTCCCACTGAGGATCTGGGCAGTCAGGTTTTAGTTCTTAGTGACAGTAAGTCAGGAGGGAGGGAGGAACATTGGAAACATTGTTTTGGAAAGTTGTAGCCAGATGTTGAAAGAAACTAGAAGAATTGAGGATTTGCTGAGGGCCGACAAAATGTGTGAGGATCCAGTTCAGTTTACAAGTAGATAATAAACCTCAAATCCAATGAACAGGACAGGATTCTGATCACTCGCAAGGTTGTGTTATTCTTTTCCACTGAAACATAAAATTATTCTCCACAATCACCCCCTCTTTTTAATCAAAGATAAAGTAACATTGTTCTTGTTTACAAAATAAATTTAGTTTCATGAAATTTGGTCTGATTATTTATTAAGTGCAGCAAGAATGGTAACTGACCATAAAGGCCTTTTTAAGTTTTCCTAATGGAACTTTTTACAGGCATAACTGGTTTTATTGCACTTTGCAGATACTGCATTTTTTACAAATTGAAGGTTTGCAGCACTCCTGTGTTGTCAGATGATGGTTAGCATTTTTCTGCAATAAAATATTTTTAATTAAGGTATGTACATTGTTTCTTTAGACATAATGCTATTGTGCACTTAATAGACTATAGTACAGTATCAATACTTATATGCACTGGGAAACCAAAAAATTTATGTGACTTGCTTTATTTCAACATTCACTTTGTTGCAGTGGTCTGGAACCCAGCCCCCAGTATCTCTGAGGTCTGCCTGTATCTCAGATTAGAATCTGCCTGGAATCTCAGATTAGACCTGAAAAACCTCTCTGCTAGGAAGTCAAGCCAAGATTTCTCCATCAGAATTCTTCACCTGCATTACCTATAGTTTAAGGTGAATTCCTGTCTTCCCAATGTCCCCCAAATATTCTAAGATTCATGGGCCTGCCGAGTGCCCTTAATCACCTTGTAAGGCTGGGAACCCTGTAAACCAGATACCAGACCAGTTTTTGCAATAGGGCTTTGAAAGCATTATCTCTATAAAATCAACCTTATTTCCTTAAAATTGATGACTTTATGCATCATTTTCAAATATGACATTCCCATCAAAGCCTTATTTTTAATTATGTCCTGTCACAAAGAGGACAGATTCTTACTGAAACTATGCAAGTAACTATATTGCCGTGAAAACAAGAATACTCAACAATAGTTTCTAACTTTTTGAGGGATCAGGCAGGGAGAAGAAGATGTTTTAATTTTGTTTACAAAAGTGTATAATTTACTAGATTGTTAATGAGTCATAGATAGCTTAAGAGAAAAGGAAAGGGGATTTCCTCATATTAGAAAATAGAACATTTAAAAGCCAGCAATAGTTCGAATAAAAAATTATAATCAACTTATCAGTTTACTCAATCCTATGTAGTTAATTTTGTTCTGCTTGATCTTGGGTTAGCAGTTTCATGAACCCATCAGCTTTTTCATTAGCATTTTGGAAATTCTGACTTAGTCGACTGATTTGAACTCAGTAATGTAAGCAATGCCATCAGAAGCCTGTACCACAGAGTACCTGGTACAGTACCTGTTTATTGATCACAAGTACTCTGGCTTATAGCTGGTTGTAAGAGCTTTTAGGAAAGCATCAGAGTAAGGTAACAACCATCCATGGATAGCAAAAGACTTAAAATGGCCATAGTTAAAGATCTGATGAGAGGTTATTATAAAAATAACACAACTGAAAAGGAAATCTGGTTGTTTCTGTGACATATCACATTTTAAAATAATAACTGGGCGATAACATCTTTTTTTTTTTTTTTTAAACAGAAGAAATTTATTTTCTTACAGTTCTAGAGGCTGGAAGTCTGGGGTCAAGGTGCCAGCGTGGTTGGGCTCTGGTGAGAGCTCTCTTGGCTTGCAGATGGTTGCTTTCTTGTTGTGTCCTCACATAACACAGAAAGAGAAAGAGAAAGAGGAAGAGGAAGAGGAGTAAGAGAGAAAAAGAGAGAGAGAGAGAGAGAGAGAGGGAGAGAAAGGGAGAGGGAGAGGGAGAGAGAGAGAGACGAAAAAGCCCACAGTTTTTTGTTTTGTTTTGTTTTTTGCGGTACACGGGCCTCTCACTGTTGTAGCCTCTCCCGTTGCGGAGCACAGGCTCCGGACGTGCAGGCTCAGCGGCCATGGCTCACAGGCCCAGCTGCTCCGCGGCATGTGGGATCTTCCCGGACCGGGGCACGAACCCATGTCCCCTGCATCAGCAGGCAGACTCTCAACCACTGCGCCACCAGGGAAGCCCTGGGCGATAACATCTTACCAGGATGTATCGTGGATAATGAGGGCATTGACAAATTCTAAGAACTTTGTACAATTTCTGAAATAATAACATTTAACCCATATAAAAATAACCTAGGGAAGGTTAAGTATCTTTTCTTTGATACTGCTTCCATTGTAATTTAATATATCAAATAAACCTACTCAGTTTAACATCTCTTTTTACAAGGTGAGAGAACAAATCCTTTGAGGTTTTCCAGGGGACCTCTCAGAAACTTAAAAGTCAGTTCAAAATCAAGAAGACTTTATTGGGCTTCCCTGGTGGCGCAGTGGTTGAGAATCCGCCTGCCGATGCAGGGGACACGGGTTTGTGCCCCAGTCCGGGAAGATCCCACATGCCGCGGAGCAGCTAGGCCCGTGAGCCATGGCCGCTGAGCCTGCGCGTTCGGAGCCTGTGCTCCGCAACAGGAGAGGCCACAGCAGTGAGAGGCCCGTGTACCGCAAAAAAAAAAAAAAAAAAATGTATGCTTGCGTTATATTTAATGTTAACAACTCTGAAGACATATCCATTTTATTAAACCAAGAACATCACACTAGTTTTATTTACCAAAGATTTACCCAAATTACATGGAATTGAAAACATTTGAGTTCGTTCTTATATTTCTGGAAGTTTTAGGAAGATTGAATTTATGTAAGTACTCATTTCTCTCTAAGCAAATTAGGATACAGTTCCTTCAAAGGATTTTATAAATTAATTTCATAATACCATCTGAAGGTAGGGAAATATATGTTTATGTATATGTATAGATACATAAATATACAAACAGATGCAAATAGATCTTACAGTTTTCATTTAAAAATTCTGCCATGAGTCAGGCACAAATAAGATAATACAAAACTCACTTTATGTGAGGTGATGGATGTTAACTAAACTTTTTGTGGTAATCATTTTGCAATATGTACATATATCAAATCATGTTATACACCTAAAACTAATATGACTTTATGTCAATTATATCTCAGTAAAACTGGGAAATTAAAGAAAAAAATTTTAACTCTCTAGTTTATATGGGTAGTTCTCATTTTTGCTCTATTTTATATATTTATCTGAATTGAGTTTCTGGCAGATGGAGCAAGTTTTAAAGGTTGCCTGCTCAACGTGAGTTGTAGAGGTTTTTTAAAGGTTTTTTTGGTTTGTTTGTTTGTTTTTTTGTTTTGGGGTGGGGTTTTTTTGCCCTGATACATAATCTTAGTGGAGTCTGTGGACTAAATATGTTTCCAGTTAGCTTTTTTTTTCTTTTCAGCTTCAGGTGGTTGCTTTCGGAGGTACCTGAGTCCCTTGCAAGCCCCTGATGGGGACAGGAGGCCCAAAAGTCCAGTGCTTGTAGGGAGTTGGGGGGCGGGAGTGGGAAGGGAAAGGTCTGGTAGGATGGACAGAGGGACTGAGGAGGTAGGGGCTTGAGGGGGGCATATCAAAGGATGCGAGAGAGTGGAAGGGAATATGGAAGGTGGTGAGAGGAGGGAGGAGGAGGCGAGAGGTCTTAAAGGAGCCAGTGTGGGGAATCTTAAGTCTCAAAGAAGCCAGAGAAATTCCAGTTTTTCCTAAGTACAGGTAGACCACGGAGGTACTGCGGGTTTGGTTCCAGACCACCACAAGAAAGTAAATATTGCAATAAAACAAGTCACATGAATTTTTTTTTTATTTCCCTGCATGTCAAAGTTTGTTTACACTAATTGTAGTCTATTAAGTGTGCAGTAGCATTATGTCTAATAAAACCAATTAATTAAAAAATACTTTATTGCTAAAAATTGCTAACCATCCTCTGAACCTTCAGTGAGTCATAATCTTTTAACCATGGCAACATCAAAGATCACTGATGACAGATCACCAGAACAAATATAATAATAATGAAAAAGTTTGAAAAATTGGGAGAATTACCAAAGTCTGACACAGGGACACGAAGTGAGCAAATGCTGTTGGGGAAATGTTATACATAGACTTGCTCAACACAGGGTTGCCACAAACCTTCAATTTGTAAAAAACGCAGTATCTGCAAAGCGTGATGAAACAAGATCTGCCTATAAAGTCACAGCAGCAAGAAAAGAGGTAGATCAAGCACCATGGTGACACGCAGTCAGTAGAAGTTCAAGAAGGAGGAGGACTGACAAGTTCCCATGGGAGGAGCAGGGTCAAATAGAACTCTCAAGGAGCCAGGAAAAAGAAAATGTCCAGCCCGGGAGTCAATCCCCACTCAAAACGAGGAGCTGGGGCTTCCCTGGTGGCTCAGTGGTTGAGAGTCTGCCTGCCGATGCAGGGGACACGGGTTCGTGCCCCGGTCCGGTAAGATCCCACATGCCGCGGAGCGGCTAGGCCCATGAGCCATGGCCACTGAGCATGCGCGTCCAGAGCCTGTGCTCCGCAACAGGAGAGGCCACGACAGTGAGAGGCCCACATACAGAAAAAAAAAAAAAAACAAAAACGACCACTGCCTTCAAGCCCCTGGTAGGCCCTTTGTAATTGCATTCCCCTTCCATGGTAGCAATTATTCTCCTGAATTTTTGTACTAACCATTCCCTTGCTTTTCTTGGTAGTTTTAACCATATATAAATATAATGGTGTATTATGTTGTTACACATAAATCTAAGGGTTTCTCAACCTTGGTACTACCAACATTTTGGGCCAGATAATTCTTTGTCATGGGGGGCTGTCCTGTACACTGTAGGCTGTTTGGCAGCACCTCTGGCCTCTGCCCACTAGATGTCAGTGCCACCTCCCCAGGGTGACAACCAAAAACGTCTCCAGACATTGCCAAACATCCCCACAGGCGAGAAATCACCCGCAGTCAAGAACCACGGGTCTAAGGGCATCTTTCCAGAACTGCCAGCCTCCTGGGGGCAGCTCTGTATCGCAGCACCTGGCACAGAGGAAGCACCAGGTGCTTCCACATCCTCGTCAGGGTTAGACCACCATGTATGATAGGGGAAAACTCTTAAAACACAACTTAGTTATTGGGTATTGTCCTGAAGAAGAAGAGCAGCTTCTCATTTAAAGTCTGAATCCTGTGAAGAAGCATGCTTTTGCTCCCTTTGGTTAAGCCCTTTATCCCCTGAACAATCCAGATGTTTTCTCTTTCTCAAATCTGAGTAATTGATCAGCCTTCCAGAGCCCAGGGCTCAGCTTTGATCCAGCTGCCTTGGATAATAGAGTGATTTTATTCTTGCTTGAAATGAAGCCTCGCATTAATGTCTCTCTTTATTTCAGATGATTTTGAAAAAGCCAAGGAACTTTTAACAAAGATGAGATACTTTTCAAACGTTGAAGAAAAGATTAAGTTAAAGAAGATTCCCCTCTAATGGTTGCTAATTTTAAAGTTTTAAAAATAAAGTTCTTATATCTATTTCTTTTCTGGACTCTGCTGATTCAGAGTAGAGGTGTTTCAACTGCTTTGACCATCTTTCTTTTCTTTTTTTCTTTTTTTTTTGGCTATGTTGGGTCTTCGTTGCTGTGTGTGGGCTTTTCTCTAGTTGCAGTGAGCACGGTCTACTCTTCGTTGGCGGTGCACGGGCTTCTCATTGTCATGGCTTCTCTTGTTGCTGAACACGGGCTCTAGGCACGCAGGCTCAGTAGTTGTGGCTTGCGAGCTCTAGAGCTCAGCCTCAGTAGTTGTGGCACACAGGCTTAGTTGCTCCGCGGCATGCGATATCTTCCTGGGCCAGGGCTTGAACCCGTGTCCCTTGCATTGGCAGGCAGATTGTTAACCACTGCGCCACCAGGGAAGCCCGCTTTGACCATATTAATTAAACCTGTGGCTCAAGCATTAGTGGACTGCAAAGCTTGTCATGTCAGCAGAAGCACAGCCCAGCCAGGGTTTGAGTGATCAGTTCTTCATGGGATACTTGATATACCATGTTCCTCATCTAGACCTGTGGATGAGGAGGTGGAAATAAGGCCAACTCGAGGCCCTCGAGGGGAGGGGAGTTTTTCTGCAAAGGGCCAGTAGTAAATATTTTAGGCTTTGTGGGCCATACCACCTCTGTTGCAAATAAACTCTGCCCTTGTAGCACGTTATTTACTAAACAGGCAGTAGGCTAGATTTGACATGGGTTTGCCACCCTCTGCTGTAGAACCACATCTTCCTTCCAATGGCATGACGTTCACAAATAAAAGTCTTGTTAGTGTGTCCTTCAAGGAATTCTGTTTGGCAACCGTGCAAAGCTGCCTAAGGGTCTCTTTGGTCTACACTTAAATACATAAATGCATTTTATCTACATGAAATATAGATAATATTATCAAGAATTAGTCTGGGAACTTCCCTGGTGGTCCAGTGGTTAAGAATCCACCCGCCAATGCAGGGGACACGGGTTCGATCCCTGGTCGGGGAACTAAGATCTCACAAGCCACGGGGCAACTAAGTCCGCATGCCGCAACGAAAGATCCCGCGTGCCTGTAACTAAGACCCAATACAGCCAAAAATAAAAGTTAGTTTTAAAAAGTTAATAACTGTTTTAAAAAAAAATGAATTAGTCTGGTATTCAACACTAACCACATGTTCAGCTCCACCTTGGTGGAGTGGAGCATTTTTAATTTATTCCTGAACAGCTGCTCTCCTGTCACCGGAAGCAGCTTCCCTTCCCTTTTTGGATCTTCGGAAATTCAGTTGGAAGTTCTTGATTCACTTCCAGAAGAAAAAAAAAAATTTTTTTTAAGTCTCTGGATCAAGGAAGATTAAAATAGAAAATTCGTATTAAAAATTCTGAGAAACAGCATTCAAATTCTTAGAGAGAATTGCTTGTTTATAAGTGAAAAAATTCAGGGTTCTGAACCAAGGTTTAAATACTACTCCTAGAGCTTTGCATCCTCCCTTGTCATTGTCTAAGAATTTATATCTTGTGAATCCTGATCCAGTTATACTCAGTTAACATTTCAGGATTTATGGATCTTCTGAAGGCAGATGAACCACAGCAGCTGTCTGGCTTAATGGTACTGGGGAATATCAGTACAATCTCCAGCCCCCTCACAGTTTACAAGAAGAGCGAGTTACTTGTCTGAACACACACAGGGAGTCCTTTAAGTAAATAATTACAAAGCAAGCAAATGTCCTGATTAGTTTGGGTGTTTCTGAAAAGGAGAAAATGAAAGTAGTGTTTGAAATATGCCTGTAGACATTCTTCCATCCTTCGGAACAAAGATCAAAACCGAAACAATCTGACCACAAAAAGAAATCAGATAAACAAATTTGCTTCAAACAACATCTTTGGAGGAACTTCAAAGAAACTTTCCCTTACCTGTTGCCATCAGCTGGAAAGGCCACTGGACCTCCCAGCAAACCATTTCTTTTATTTTCTTTTTCTTTTTGGCTGCACAGCATGGCATGTGGGACCTTAGTTGCTAGACCAGGGATCGAACCCAAGCCCCCTGCATTGGAAGCATGGAGTCTTAACCACTGGACCGCCAAGGAAGTCCTGAGCAAACATTTCTGATTGGGGGAATAAATTTGAAAGACTTTATTTCTGAGACATGGCTTCTGAGTCAGTGGAATTACTTATTTTTCCCCTCTTCCAAATTCTTTCCCTTTTAGTCTAAACTCCAAGGTTAGCTGGACTTCTAAATCCAGAAGCCCTTTCAAGTGTTCCCTGACAAAGCCCTACGGGAGGGACGCTTCTAGACCTCTGAAAGGTTAGCAGCCCTATTTGGGTTAAAGTTTCTGACTGAGTTAAGGAAATTAAGCACCTACCTCCTAACCCCACATCGTTCTTGCACCAGAACAAGTCGGAAGTTTTGACTAATTTGTGACTGCTCCAGCGTCAAATAGGCCTAGTGTTACGGACTGAATGTGTCCCCCTCAAAATTCATATGTTGAATCCCTAACCTCCAGTGTGGCTGTATTTGGAGATGGTGCCTCTAGGGAAGTAATTAAGGATAAATGAGGTTGTACACGTGAAGCCCTGGTTTTGTAGATTAGTGTCCTTATAAGAAAAGACACCCTTGCTCAGGCTTCTCACACTCATGCACCAGGGAAAGGCCCTTTGAGAAAGCCAGGGAGACACCTACCATCTACAAACCAGGAAGAGACTCCTCAACGGATAGCGAAACTGACCCTGACAGCACCTTGATCTTGGACTTCCAGCTTCCAGACTGTGAGAAAATTAATTTATGTTGTTTAAGACACCCAATCTGTGGTATTTTGTTACGGCAGCCTGAGCAGACTACTATACCTGGGGTTTTTTGTTTATTTGTTTGTTTATTTTATTTATTTTATTTTTGACTGCGTTAGGTCTTCGTTGCTGCACACGGGCTTTTCTCTGGTTGCAGTGAGCGGGGGCTATTCATTGCAGTGCGCGGGCTTCTCATTGTGATGGCTTCTCTTGTTGCGGAGCACAGGCTCTAGGTGTATGGGCTTCAGTAGTTGTGGCATGCAGGCTCTGTAGTTGGGGCACACGGGCTTAGTTGCTCCACGGCATGTGGGATATTCCTGGACCAGGGCTCAAACCTGTGTCCCCTGCGTTGGCAGGCGGATTCTTAACCACTGTGCCACCAGGGAAGCCCCTACACCTGGTTTTGAATTACAGCTCTGCCACTAATCTGCTATAAGTCCATGATTGTGCTAAGCTTCATTTCCTCATCTTTAAAATGGTGATAATAATAATAGTAACACACTCACAGGGTCATTGTGAAGATTAAATGGAATAAATTATGCAAATTGTTTAGCCCAGTGCATGGCACATAAGCACTCAAGTGTGATTTTTTAAATGGTAATGACTACTTTTGTTTTTATTTTGGCAACAAAGTCATGCCTTTTACTGCAGAGTAAATATTCCCCTTTCAACAAAGTTTCAAGCACCTACTTTGTGTAAGAGAATGCTCTAACCTGAGAGAGTAACAGAACAGTGAGATGCTTCCTGTCTATTTGGGGAGAAGACTTTTACACCAATAACCAAAACAATGATAAAAGTTCCCATTTGCTGTGCACTAACTGTGTGTCAGGCACTATGGGCAGTACTTTGCATGATTCCATCAAAGTAAACCCAATTCCACCAAAGTAAACCCAATTCTTCATTTTACAGATGAAGAAGCAAGTTCCCAGAAGGTAAGAGAGTCAAGAGCAGGGATTCAAACCCAGGCCTTGTCTGCAAAGCCTCTGCTCTTAGGGAAGCTGAACCGGCCGAGATTAAGTACCAGCCAAGGGGACTAAACAGTCTTTACAAGAGGGGCTCCATGCCAAGCCAAAGCAGGATTTGATCCAAGTCTCTGTTTCCAAAGTTTGCACATACAGTTTCACTGGGCACAGGGAAAGATCACTCCCAGGTGTGGTAACCAGGGAAGAAGTCTTCAGGGAAGAGGGGAAATGGCATCCAGACAAGCAGAGAGAGCCTGTCAGGTGTTCCCAAGACCACCCCCAGTTTCAACGACTCAAGGGGAGAGCCCACAGGACTGGGTACATAGTCCTCATGGCTATGATTTATTACAGCAAAAGGACACAAAGTTAAATCAACAAAGAGAAAAGGCACATGGGGTGAAGTCTGACGGAAACCAGGCACAAGCTTCCAAGGCTCCTTTCCCTAGTGGAATCACAGAGAGCACACTTAATTCCCCGGCAACAAGTTGTGACAACACGTGTGAAAATGCTGTCTGCAAGGGAGGGAAGCTTGTTAGAAACTCAGTACCCAGAGTTTTTCTTTGGTGCCGGTCACATAAGCACTCTTTGTCTAGCATGTGCCAAAATTCCAGACTCCAAGAAAGAAAACAGGTACTCAGCATAAATTACATTGTTTGTACAAACAATTTAGGCAGAGTGAGCCACTCTTATCAGTTCTGGAAATAGGGAAACCCTCCCCAAATCCAAGTTCCCAGACACCAGCCAAGGGCCAACCTTGTAAGCAGGACTTTATAAGGA
Organism: Monodon monoceros; assembly: GCF_005190385.1. NCBI lineage: Eukaryota > Metazoa > Chordata > Mammalia > Artiodactyla > Monodontidae > Monodon > Monodon monoceros. Next base: position 65,491,800 of record NW_021703765.1, on the reverse strand, counting down.
TGTGCAGTCTTGCGGGTGCTGGGTTAACTCTTTTCTGCACAGAAGTCAAGGGGCGGTCCTGTCACAGTTGAGGGAATTATATAACAAGGAATCTATAATCAGAGAGGAAAGCACCTCCATTGCAAAAGGGCTTTTTCCTGTCTCCGTGGCCTCCACCAGGCAAAGAGAAAGATGCTGCTGAGTGGACAAAGCAGTCGTGCCACGTAGTGTGTTCAGCAGCAAGTGACAAATAGCTGCAGCAGACTCAGACCTAAAGCTTTGCTTTGACAAAGAATTCCTTTGGTCCTGTCACTTTTGATAACATGTTGGATATATCAGATGTGGCCAGATGAAAAAATAAAGAGAAGACACCATCTTTTCCTTTCTAGGTATCACTGTTGGGAGGCAAGAGAGACTCAGCAGAGTTCAGAGGGGTGAGGGCTCCAGGGAGGAAACACAGACGGGTGATGGTGGCGGAAGTGGCTGCTATCTGAGAGGGGTGAGATCTTTGAAGAATTGCGAGCACACGCCCCATCTCAAAGCTGGGGAGGAGGCGGAAGATGCTACTCAACCCTGGTAATTGCTGCCATGGCGAGATTCAGACGTGGTGTTGACAATCTCTGGATTGTTTCAAGAGAAGCTGGAACTGGGATTTTAACAGGAAATTTCCCTGGGGCTGCCCATGGAAACACCAAGAAAGAGCTAAGTCAGCTGGGGAAAGGAGAGAGGTGAGAAAGGGCTGCAGAGGAAGTGATATGAGAGCAGTAGGGTAAAAAATGAGACCGTTCACCCAGTGAACCAAGGAAGGAAGAAGTTAGGTTACAAATTATATTTGAGATACTGCAGATTTCAGAGAATCAGACAGAATTGGTTTTTGTATCTGGTAGTTCCTCTTACTCACTGTATGACCTTGAGCAGTTAAGTTCTCTAGGTTTCATTTTTCTCACCTGTAAGACAAGGATAACCATAGCACCAACCTCAATCATGACGAAGTACAGATCTGACATCAGGAGGGAAGAGAATATAAAATAATGCACACAAAGTGCTCAGCACAAGGGCCTGGCAGTACTCTCAGCAAATATTAGTGGGAAGCATAGAATGAGATGGGGGCAGAGAGGAGGGGTCCCTAACCTTGACCAGTGAGCTAAATCTTGAAGGATTAGAGGCATTTGCATTTTCAAGTAGGTTAGCAGGAGAAATGGCATGCATGCAAGTAAAGAAGAATCTTACTGCAACAGGGTGAGGGTGGGAGTGGGAAGGGGTAAAGATGCTGTTGAGAAGGAGGCAGCCAGATCAGGGGAAGCAGTGTAGACATTGGAGTAAAGGAGACCCATCTGGGGACTTCGGAAGAGTTGAGAGCTGATGGTTCCTTAACGAAGGAAGCATTATGGTAAGGGGACAGATTCAACAGCATTCTAGGAGATGGGACCATTAGGACTCGGCAGCTAATAGGGCTCTGATGAGGGCTGAGTCAAGGGGACTCAAGTGTCTGGTGTGAGGACTGGGGGGATGGAGAGACCTTGACCCAGAAAGAGGGGCTGCAGCTTGCGGTGGCGGGGGGGGGCGCTGAGCTCCACTTGGGCAGGTTGTATTTGTGACCTTGGAACTTCCTATAGATGTTCGATAGGCACCTGGAGGATGGCTTACAGCTGAGGAAGACTGTCTGGGCAGGAGACACAGATCTGGTGGGTGGGCATTTAATAAGCAAGCTACACTGCGCTTCTTACTGAATCCTCAAATGGGCCCTTTCAGGCAAGAACTATCATCCCCATTTCATGGATGGAGAAACTAAGGCTTTGAAGAGCAGAGTAGCTCTTCCAAGTTCACATAGTAATAGTCTGGGGGAAAATCAAACTCGGGTCGCTAATTTCAGAAAATGGGCAGCTGGTACACAGTGTAGGTTTGGGAAGATGAAAAAGTTCTGAAGGTGGATGGTGGTGACGGTTGCACAACACGAATGTGCTTAATGCCACTGAATTGTGCACTTAAAATTGTACATTTAAAAAGGGTCAAAATGGTAAATTTTATGTTATATATATTTTACCACAATAAAAAAAAAAAGAAAGAAGGAAAAGTGGTCCTGACCACCAATTATATTGCAAGTGTTGGCTGAGGAGCCATCATTTCCCCCTACGCTGTTTTTATAATGTTTGCTTTCATCCCTGTGATAATATTTTCTATTTTGTCTGGCTTCCTTAGTTTCAAATTCTCAGAGGAGAGGAAACCTCACTATAACACCTATGGATCTCTTAGTCACAAGAGTTACCAAATTCCCTAGGAAATTTCGTATATATTAGGTATACATATATATATTAGAAAAAAATAGCACATACCAGTAACAAGCAAGGTAGTTTGTAACACACACTGACCTAAGCCAACTCGGTCATGCATAACTATAGGGTTCCTTTCAGTAAGTGTCAGAAACCACCAAGACTATGAGATAGGTGAGGTTGGCTATTCCCCCACTACCTTTCTACTGGGTTTGTTTTTTTAAAAAGTTGCATTTAGATATATATACCCTGAAGCTCACCCATGCAAAGTGTACAATTCAATGGTTTTTAGCCTATGGAGCTGTGCAACCATCACCAGGATCTAATTTTCTTTTTTTAAATTAATTTCTTTATTTACTTATTTTTGCCTACACTGGGTCTTTGTTGCTATGCGTGGGCTTTCTCTAGTTGCAGCAGGCGGGGGCTACTCTTTGCTGAGGTGCGCTGGCTTCTCATTGCAGTGGCTTCTCTTGTTGTGGAGCACGGGCTCTAGGTGTGAGGGCTTCAGTTGTTGTGGCATGTGGTCTCAGTAGTTGTGGTGCACAGGCTTAGTTGCTCCTCGGCATGTTGGATCTCCCCAGACCAGGGCTCGAACCCGTGTCCCCTGCATTGGCAGGCGGATTCATAACCACTGTGCCACCAGGGAAGTCCAGGATCTAATTTTGAAACATTTTTGTCATCTCAAAAAGGAGTTTGTACCTTTCCCAACCCACCTCCCCTTCCCCTCCCCACTGCCTTCCCTAGGCAAATAATAATCTGTAGATTTGCCTAGTCTGGACATTTCACATGATGGATAAATGGTCATTTGTGACTGACTTCTTTCACTTAGCATAAATGTACACGTTTATATATGGGCATATATTTTATTTTTCTTGGGCATATGCCTAGGAGTAGAATTTTATATGGTAACCCTGTTGTTTAGTCTGTTGAGGAATTGCCAAACTGTTTTCCAAAGTGGTTGCACCCTTTACAATCTCACCAGCAGTGTATGAAGGTTCCAATTTCTCCACACTCTTGTAAACTCTTGTTATTGTCTGTCTTTTTAATTTTAGCCATCCTGGTAGGTATAAAGTGGTATCTCGTTGTCTTGATTTGCATTCCTGACTAATGTTGTTGAACATATTTTCATGTACCTACTAGCCATTTGTAAATCTTTTTTGAAGAAATGTCAATTCACATCCTTTGCCCATTTTAAAACTGGGTTATCTTTTTATTTATTTATTGGCTGCGTCAGGTCTTAATTGTGACGCACAGACTCTTCATTGTGGTGCACGGGCTTCTCTCTAATTGTGGTGCTCGGGCTTAGTTGCCCCGTGGCATGTTAGTTCCCCGACCAGGGGTCGAACTGGCGTCCCCTGCATTTTAAGGTGGATTCTTAACTGCTGGGCTACCAGGGAAGTCCCTGGGTTGTCTTTTTATTGCTGAGTTGTAAGAATTTTTTTTATGTTTCCTGGATACAAGTCCCTTATTGGATATATGACTTGCAAATATTTTCTCCCATTTTGTGAACCATCTTTTCACTTTCTTGATGATATCCTTTGAACCACATTTTTTTTTAATTTTGATGAAGCCCAACTTATAAATCTTTTCTTATCCTTTTGGTGTCATATCTAAGAAGCCATTACCTTACCCAAGGTCACAAATATTTACTTCTAAATATTCTCCTCCATTTTGAGTTAATTTTTATGTATGATGTGAAGCAGGGGTCCAACCTCGCTCTTGCAAGTGACTATCCAATTGTCCCCAAATCATTGTTGAACAGTCCATCCCCCCCACGTTGAATTGTCTTGGCACCCTTGTTTAAAATTAACTGATCATAAATGTAGTACATTTCTGCATTCTGAATTCTATTCTGTAGATCCATATGTCTATCCTTATACCAGTCCCCCACTGTTTTGAAATTGGAAAGTGTGTTGACAAGCTGGAGCCGGTGTATTGAATTAAGAATATGCAGATTATGACCTGCTGAATAAGGGGGCACAAACCACCCACTTGGGATCCCCAGGTAGTTCCCTCAGCATCCGAGCTCCCACTTTGGAAAGTGAAACCCACAGGGTGATTTTGATTAAAGGCAAAGTTTCAATATACCCACACAAAGGAAGTAAAGCCACAAGAATTTTTACTTACAGATCCCAGAAAGGGAGGTGGTTTACAATGAGCTGGGGGAAGGGCAGTCCTCCATCCCAGGTCAGGAGTAAGCAGGAGATAGAGAGCAGGGTAGTAAGCACCTATTACTTATTAGGTAGTTGGGGCGGAGGTGATTAACTTTTTACAGGCTTAACTCTCAAGTGGTTACTTTAAGAGGTGCCCTGGGGAAAGCAAAGTGGGAACTTAGCAGTGGGGATGCTAAACTCAAGTCCTTATCTAGATGTTCAGACTCTGGATGTGAGCAAGGTTATCACATTGTAAAATGCCTGGGCAGCAGCTCAGAACTCTGTGTGTTTTTCTCATCACAGAAAAGAGGTTGAATGCACCAACTTTGTTCTTCTTTTTTAAGATCATTTGGCTTTCTGGGTCCCTTGCTATTCTGACACCAGTGCAATACTGCAGTGTAATTCTGACACTAACCACCTACAGTTAGCATCAGACTCCACAAGTTTAAGGGCACAGGATTAGGTCAAACAAGATTTCCCTTATTTCAGATGCCAGCATCACATGGGGTCCTCAGGCCACCTATACTTATGACAGACCAGCTACAAATCCAGGAGGTTCCCGTGACACCTCTTAGGTTCAATAATTCACTAGAATGATTCACAGAACTGAGGGAAAAGTTACGTTTATGATGACAGTTGCATTGTAAAGCATACAAATGAAGTGACACATAGTACAAGGTATGGTAGGGTCCTGAGTGCAGAGTTTCCATGACCTCTCCCCATGGATTCAGGGTGTTTCACCCCCCCAGTATATCAATGTGTTCACCAATCAGAAAGCTCCAATGAGCTTTGGTGTCCAGAGTTTTTATTGGGGTTTTATTGTGCAAATATTATTGATTGAATCATTGGCAGTGTGGTCGGATTCAATCTTCAGTCTCCCTCCTCTCCCTGGGGGCTGGGCTGGCTCAAAGCCACAATTCTCTAATCACGTGGGTAGTCTGTTTGGTGACCAGCCCCCATCTGGAGTCACCTCATTCATTAGCATAAACTCAGTAGTGATCTGAGGAGCTCATGAATAACACACACACCTATCACTCAAGAAATTCCAAGGGTTTAGAATCTCCCTCCAGGAACCAAAGACCAAATTCTTTTTTTTAATTAATTAATTAATTTATTTACTTTTGGCTGTGTTGGGTCTTTGTTACTGCACATGGGCTTTCTCTAGTTGCAGCGAGTGGGGGCTACTCTTCGTTACAGTGTGCAGGCTTCTCATTGCAGTGGTTTCTCTGTTGCGGAGCACAGGCTCTAGGTGTGTGGGCTTCAGTCGTTGTGGCACACGGGCTCCATAGCTGTGGCTTTCATGCTGTAGAGCACAGGCTCAGTAGTTGTGGTGCACGGGCTTAGTTGCTCCGCAGCATGTGAGATCTTCCTGGACCAGTGCTCAAACCCATGTCACCTGCACTGGCAGGCGGATTCTTAACCACTGCGCCACCAGGGAAGTCCTAAGTATTTTTCTATATTATCTGAATAGTCAAAATTTATAACAGGGTTGGAACTATGTTAAGTAATTGTATGTGGCTGATCATAATACTCCATCTAAAATATCTGTGCAAAAAAGAGATGTCCAAAACCTATAGAAATAACTAGAACGTATCCTATCAATAAACTGAGTGAAAAAAAATTATATCTCAAACATACAGGAAAAGAGTTAAACTTAGACATGGAAAGCATATTTCCAAAGCATAAAAAAAAGAAGCTATTCACTAGTGTGCCAGCTCAGTGAAGCCATTCCACATCTTGCTGAAGTACAGACTATTAAAAAATTAATAACTGTACTCAGTCAATAAAGTTTACATTAAAATAAGAAATAAGCACAAAAGATTCTGTGAAAGTAAATGAAATTTCTACCTTCGGCCATTTGGGATTGAGAAGTCGGGCTTTGATTGCATCGTCCAGTGCCTTGTCATACTGCTGGATTTTCATATAGGCTGCAGATCTATTGCTGTATAAGAGGCAGTTCTGAGGGTCAACAGCTAGGGCTTCATTGTACAGAACAATAGCTGTGTGGAAATCTCCATCATGACAGGCCTGATTACTCTGACGAACTTTCTCAACAAATTCAGCTTTGCTCAGCACTGGTCCATCAGGACTTCTCTGGCCAATAGTCTTAGCACCAAAGAGAGGAATCTACAAACAAAGAAACTTAGTGAGACAAAGTTTAGATAATCCAGAGAGGTTCCTTGTCTGAATTACAAGAGATCATGGACATTCTTCACAGTCTGCTTTATATATATATATATTTTTTTTTTTCTTTTTTTTTTTTTTTTTGTTTTTTGGTGGTACGCGGGCCTCTCACTGTTGTGGCCTCTCCCGTTGCGGAGCACAGGCTCCGGAGGCACAGGCTCAGCGGCCATGGCTCACGGGCCCAGCCGCTCCATGGCATGTGGGATATTCCCAGACCGGGGCACGAACCCGCGTCCCCTGCCTTAGCAGGTGGACTCCCAACCATTGTGCCACCAGGGAAGCCTTGCTTTATATTATAGTTAACTTTTGTGCTGTGAAAGACAATAAACTTTCCAAGAAGCAGCCAACATAGTACCTTAAATACAAATGTATCACTATATATGTATGTGTGTTCACATATGTACATATAGTTATAAACATACATATTTATACATGTATATTTTGATTGAGAGAATGAATGAATAATTGCAAAAATGTACTCAGGCTTTTCCTTGGCAATTTAAAGTTATACTAAGAAAAAAACCAAAAGGGACTTCCCTGGTGGCGTAGTGGTTAAGAATCTGCCTGCCACAGTGGTTAAGAATCCCCCTGCCAAGGCAGGGGACACGGGTTCAATCCCTGGTCCAGGAAGATCCCACATGCCATGGAGCAACTAAGCCCATGCACCACAAGTTCTGAGACTGTGCTCTAGAGCCCGTGAGCCACAGCTACTGAAGCCCACGTGCCTAGAGCCCATGCCCCGCAACAAGAGAAGCCACTGCAATAAGCCCGTGAACCGCAATGATGCAATGAGAAGCCCCTGCTTGCCACAACTAGAGAAAGCCCACGCAGCAACAAAGACCTAATGCAGCCATTAAAAAAATTAATTAAGTAATTAATTAAAAATAAAATCTGCCTGCTAATACAGGGGACACGGATTTGAGCCCTGGTCCAGGAAGATCCCACATGCCGTGGAGCAACTACTGAGCACCACAACTACTGAGCCTGTGTTCTAGAGCCCACGAGCCACAACTACTGAGCCTGCGTTCTAGAGCCCATGAACCACAACTACTGAGCCTGCTTACCACAACTGCTGAAGCCCGCGCACCTAGAGCCCAGCTCTGCAACAAGAGAAGCGACTGCAATGAGAAGCCCGTGCTCCACAACGAAGAGTAGCCCCTGCTCACCACAACTAGAGAAAGCCCATGCACAGCAGCGAAGATCCAACACAGCCAAAAATAAATAAATAAGTTTAGAAAAAAAGAAACAAACCAAAATACAAACCTGTGCAGAAAATATGATTTCAATTATGTGAAGATGGTTGCACTTAAGAAATTAATGAAAGGGACAAGATCAAAATATTAACTATGCTGAAGACCTAAATAAACGTTTCTCCAAAGAAGACATACAGATGACCAAGAGGCACATGAAAAGATGCTCAACATCACTAATTATTAGAGAAATGCAAATCAAAACTACAATGAGGTATCACCTCACACCGGTCAGAATAGCCATCATCAAAAAATCTACAAACAGGGACTTCCCTGGTGGCGCAGTGGTTACGAATCCACCTGCCACTGCAGGGGACACGGGTTCGAGCCCTGGTCCGGGAAGATCACACATGCCGTGGACCAACAAAGCCTGTGTGCCACAACTACTGAGCCTGTGCTCTACAGCCCGAGAGCCACAATTACTGAGCCCGCGTGCCTAGAGCCTGTGCTCTGCAACAAGAGAAGCCACTGCAGTAAACATCCTGCGCACCACAACAAAGAGTAGCTCCCGCTCACTGCAACCAGAGAAAAGCCCACATGCAGCAATGAAGACCCAACTCAGCCAAAAATAAAATAAATTAAAAAAAACAAAACTATCTACCTGCACACCTGCCAGATTTCCCAGAGCAGAATGCCTCATTCCTGATCTCTGCCCTGAACTCCCTTCAGAGTGTGTTGAAAGTCAGCTATTGCAGTGGCTAATGACCTAATCCTTATAAAGCCGGATGGTGAGTGACATTCTTTAGTTAGTATTTGATTTAGGCATCAAGGTAACACTGGCCTCTTATAATGGATTGGGAAAATTTCCCTCCTCTTCTATTTGCTGGAAGAGTTTGTAAAGTATTGCTGTTAATTTTTCTTTAAATATTCAGTAGATTTCACTGGTGAAGCCATGTGGACCTGGTCTGTTCTTTGTAGGAAGATTGTTAATTACTAATTCAGTCTCTTATTATAAGTCTATTCAAAATTTCTATTTCTTCTCAAATCAGTTTTAATTTGTCTTTCTATGAATTTATCCATTTCATATAAATTATCTAATTTGTTGGCATACATTTGTTTATGATTTTCCCTTATAATTCCCTCTTTCATTCCTAATTTTATTAATTTGAGTCTTTGCTTTCTGTGTCTTGATCCGTCTAGCTAAAGGTTTGTCAGTTTGTCAGTTGTGTTAGTCTTTTCAAAGAATCAACTTTTAGTTTCCTTGATTTCTCTCTATTTTTTTCTACTCTTTATTTCATTTATTTCTGCTCTAATCTTTATTATTTCCTCCCTTCTGCTTGCTTTGTATTTAGTTTACTCTTCCTTTTTCTAGTTTCTTAAGGTGGAAGTGTTTATAGCTAAATTTCCCTCTAGGCATTGCTTTTACTGAATCCCATAAGTCTTGGTATATCGTATTTTTGTTTTCATTCATCTCAAAGCATTTCCCAGTTTCCCCTTGGATTTCTTTTTCACCCTTTGGTTCTACTAGGGTTTTTGAGTTTTGTTTTCTTTTTCTACTAGGTTTTTAAAATAAATTTATTTTATTTATTATTTTTGGCTGTGTTGGGTCTTCGTTGCTACGTGTGGGCTTTCTCTAGTTGCAGCAAGTGGGGCTTCTCTTGTTGCAGCGAGTGGGGCTTCGCTTGTTGCGGAGCACAGGCTCTAGGGCACGCAGGCTTCAGTAGTTGTGGTGCGAAGGCTTCAGTAGCTGTGGCTCGCAGGCTCTAGAGCACAGGCTCAGTAGTTGTGGCACACGGGCTTAGTAGCTCTACGGCATGTGGGATCTTCCCAGACCAGGGCTTGAACCCTTGTTCCCCGTACTGCGCCACCAGGGAAGCCCTCTACTAGGTTTTAATGAAAGCAAGTTTCACAAAAAATTCTTCCTTCAGTAAGGACATTTAGCAAGCAGGCACAAAATAGTGATACGACTTATTCTAGAATCTCCAAGTCCCAGCTCTGTTCCTCTTTGTTTCTCCAAAATTCATTACACAAAATGTTCATCTGAGGCAAATGAAAAAGTATTCCAGTGGCAGGGTATGACCAAGAACCCTCCCCACCAATATGGAGCACAGGACTAGTTAAGAATCAAACCGAGAATGCTATCTTGAGTACAAGAGGGTGAAGGGCTCACTAGATTTTTATACCTTATTAATGCCAGAATGAAGACACCCCCAAAGTAATTCCAATTAGTCCACGTCTTAAACACCACTCATCTTATCAATGAAAAACTGATTTCAACATTGATAATGTTAATGAGCAGAAATTCTAGAGTTCAGAAAAGGGAAAGACAGCTGAAGCACTTGTAAGAGTTGCCTTTAATTGAATCTCCTTGCCACCCAGGAGTGTGTATTGTGGTTAGGGAGGAGCATACCCGCCTTGGGGTGGACCAATGCCAACACAAACATTCCATCACACAGTCTGTGGAGAAATAATAGAAAGAAAATTGTAGGTCACATCACAGTGTAATGCATGGGAAAATATCTCTAGATAAAACTTTATAAATAAATTCAGTTTTATTTTTTTAAATACATATCAGAGCTGTGAGAACAACACATAATGAATAGCTAAGAATGAGTATGGGAGCTCCTCCATTGTTCCTCGGGACAATGTGGAAACAAGGCTGTTGCTTCAATGCCCAGACCTATTGCCCATTTATTCTGCCTGAGTCATGGGCACCAAGGAAACCAGCCAAGGTCCTGGGCATTCTCATTGATGCTAACCCCAAAGAGCCGTGTGAAAATCCTTCATTTCCTATTTTCAAGCCTACCCCTGGCAGAATACATTCTCCAGAGTACTCCAAGAGCTTCAAGTAGGCCCACTTGTCATTCCCTGCAATCTATAGTACCTCCCCTCTTATGCCTCCAAAAGCATCACAAACATCTGATATGCTGGATAGGTCGGTTTGGATGCAAAAGAAGGAAGTTGTCACCAGAGAGATGGAAAAATGTATGCAAAAGTCTGGAGGTGAGAGAGAAGAAGCAAGAGGAAGTCAATAGAAAATTGAAGAAAATCCAAACTGCTGGATGCAGACATCAGGTGGGGATAGAGATAAAGCTTGGGAGGTGGGAAGCGTAGGGAACCTGAAGGAATGTGGAGTCTAGTAAGGAGGTTGGACCCTCTTAAGAGTAATAGAGAGCCATAGAAGGGTTTAGAGCAGGGGAGGAGCACATCAGGATTGCATGGTGGACAAATATCTCTGGCTCACAGGCTGGAGGGCAAGAGTGGAGCAGGGAGACCAGCTAGGAGGCTCCAGTAGGGAAGAGAAAAACAGAGCTTCTGGGGCTCCCCTGGTGGCGCAGTGGTTGAGAGTCTGCCTGCCGATGCAGGGGACACAGGTTCGTGCCCTGGTCTGGGAAGATCCCACATGCCGCGGAGCAGCTGGGCCCGTGAGCCATAGCCGCTGAGCCTGCACGTCCAGAGCCTGTGCTCCGCAATGGGAGAGGCCACAACAGTGAGAAGCCCGCGTACCGCAAAAAAACAAAAAAATAACAGAGCCTCTGGAGTCATGGCGATACCGATATCCCAGTTCTTCTGCAAAATCCTAATTGCCTGCACGAGGAAGCTGCCACCCTCTGGGACTGTGCTTACCCGGCAGGTGGGAGTATCTGCCATTTCCTTCCTCTTCTGCTCCAGGCTCCCTTGTTGATGTCAACCCGAGAAGCCATGTGAAGATACCTCATCACCGCCATCAGTGCTCACCAGGACAATGCCAACGACCAAATGACCCATTAGTCAACAAATGATGACCAAGGGAAAAAGCAGACGGGAGGTCTAGACTAACGGAGACTCAAGAGACAGGCAAGGGCTTCCCTGGTGGCACAGTGGTTAAGGATCCACCTGCCAATGCAGGGGACACGGGTTCAAGCCCTGGTCCGGGAAGATCCCACATGCCGCGGAGCAAATAACCTGTGTGCCACAACTACTGAGGCTGTGCTCTAGAGCCTGCAAGCCACAACTACTGAGCCCGTGTGCCACAACTACTGAAACCCACATGCCTAGAGCCCACCCTCTGCACTGAGAAGCCACCGCAATGAGAAGCCTGCGCACCACAACGAAGAGTAGCCCCCGCTTGCCACAACTAGAGAAAGCCCACGCACAGCGATGAAGACCCAACGCAGCCAAAAAAATTAATTAAGTAAATAAATAAATAAATTTTTAAAAAGACCAGTAGGATATTAGAAATGAAAAAAAGAAAAGAAAAAAAAGAGACAGGCAAACCTAATACGAGGTTGAACTGTGATGCCATCAAACCAACAGAAAAAAGACATGTGGGGACACTTGGAAAAATGTGAATACAGATGAGATGATTTTAAAGAATTATTATTAATTCTGTTTAGGTGTGATAAAAGCATTGTGGTTATGTTTTGTTTTGTTTTAAATATTTGTTAGAGATAAATGTTAAAGCATTTACAGATAAAATACAAGTCTGGGATTTGCTTTAAAATAATCATGAAAAATTCCTGTGCCCTAACACAATATTTCCTATTTACATATTACATCCTTTTTTATCCTCATACGCACACATTTTTTCCATGCCTGTAGCCATAATACGCCAATTCTTTTATGATACGAGAACAAATGCTGCTTTTGAGAAGGGGCTCCTCTATTTGGAATGTCATTGGCAACACCTGAACGTACAAGTTTCACTCTGTCCTTGACAGCCAAGGTCGTTCTCCTTTTTTAAGCAGGAGCATTAATTCCTTAGGGATTGTGATGGTTAATTTTATGTATTAACTTGATTAGCCTAAGGGATGTCCCAATAGCTGGTGAAACATCATTTCTGGGTGTGCTTCTGAGGATGTTTCTGGAAGAGATTAGAATTTGAATTGGGGAACTGAGTATTGCAGATGGCCCTTCGATGTGGGTGGGCACCTGCCAATCCACTGGGGGCTCTAATAGAAGAAAGAGGAGGAGGAAGGGCAAATTGGCTCTCTCTTTCTGCTTGAGCTGAGACATCCATCTGCTGCCCTTGGATGTCGGTTCTCCTGATACTCAGGCTTTCGCACTCAGAGACTTACACCATCAACCCCCTGATTGGCAAGCCTTCAGACTCAGGCTGAATTACATCACTGGCTTTCTGGTTTTCTAGTTGCAGATGGCAGATGGTAGGACTTCCTGGCTTCCATAACCAAGTAAGTCAATTCCTGTAATAGGTCTCCTCTCATATATATATCCCAGGATATATCCCTGTATATCCTATAGTTTCTGTTTCTCTGCAGAACCCTGACTAATGCAAGGATCTTCCCTCGAATATGCATTTGAGGATCCTCAGCAGGAAAAAAAAAAAAAGTTTCTATTTGCTTGTGGAAAGCGGTAATGATATTCCTGGTTTTGGAATCAGTCAAATCTTTCCAGAACCATCATTACTAACTGTGAGACCTTGAGATTTGTCCTTCACCTCACTGAATCTTAGCCTCTAATTCTGCAAAGTGGTGATATTAACACCGTAGTACAGAGTTGTTGTGGAGCCGACATGAAATAGTGCCCTCAGCACAGTGCCTGGTACATAGTAAGTGTTCAATAAATGCACGCTGCTGGTGGTGTTTGCTTCTTTCAGCCTCTTGTTTTTAACCTCATGTCCTAGTCCATCCGTGCTGATATAACAAATATCATAGACTGGGTGTTATATAAACAACAGAAATTTATGCTCACAGTTTTGGAGGCCGGGAAGTCTGAGATGGAGCTACCAGCAGATCCAGTGTCTGGTGACAACACATTCCTAGTTCATAGATGGCCATCTTTCTGCTGTGTCCTCACATGGTAGAAGGGGCAGGGGAGCTTCGTAGGGTCTCTTTATAAGGGCATTTGTGAGGGTTCCACCCTCATGACCTAATCACCTCCCAGAGGCCTAATACTATCCTAATACTATCATATTGGGGGTCAGGATTTCAACACATGAATTTGGGGGGACACAAACATTCAGTCCATTGTACCTCATCAATTGTTTATTTCAAAAACATTTATCCTTTATGGCCTAATAAATAGTACATATTCATTGGAAAAGAATAAAAACTTATACCCAGAAAGTGTAAGTTCTGGTATTGCCATCAACATTTTGGTTTGGTGTCTTTTCTTCCAGAGGGGATGAAGCCTAATATTTTTGTATTAACATCCTGACGAGGTTGTTTCTTGCTAAGCTCTAGTAACTAATGACTAGTAATTATGTAGACAAATTACTCACCCTCTCTAAGTTTGGTTTTGCTGTCTTTATATAGAGTCATATGAGTATCTGTGGTCTAGTTGCGATAGTGCACAGCTCTTATGTGGGTATTGGACACTAGCACACAGGTACGTGAGTGTGCACATACACACAAATAAGAAAAAAAGACTGGAAGGATATTCATAACAATCATGCTTCTAATGGGATGCTATTAAGGCGCTTTTTATTTGCTTCTCTAACCTTTTATCACCACTTCAACTAATTTTTTACTAAGAACCTGTGTTTTTTTCCGCATGCGCAGGCTCAGCGGCCTGGCTCACGGGCCCAGCCGCTCTACGGCATGTGGGATCTTCCTGGACCGGGGCACGAACCCGTGTCCCCTGCATCGGCAGGCGGACTCTCAACCGCTGCGCCACCAGGGAAGCCCCTGTGTTAGTTTTAAAACCAGAAAACTTTTTTTTTTTTTTAATAAAAAGACAAATAAGATTAGCCACCAGGAAAAAGGAGTCAGGAAGGGATTGTCTAAGTGTCTGTATGTCTCTGACCCACCAATCCTATGAGAGGTGAGCCAGAAGTCACCTCTAGGAGGCAGGCCTGGATTGTCACTGAAAAGAAGAGATGCTCTCAGTGGCCACTGTTAAGTTCCATAGCCACTCTCCCCAAGTTAGTGTGGGAGACAGTGCACAATGATCCTGTTTTTTTCTTCCAGGGGTCCGAAGCTCCATGTAGTCTCTCTCAGACACATTATACTGAGGCTTTCACTGATTCCCCCAAAGCACTTTTTCCAGGGAATTCAATGAGATGGAGCAAAGCCTAGAAGTTTAAGGCAGGATCTAGGGTCTCAGACCTGGGGCTGAACACTGGCTCCATCACTTACAGCTGAGGGAATTGGGAACCATAACCTGCCTCAATTTCCTTATCTGTAAAATGGGGGCATAAAAGCATCCAATTTAGCATTATTATGAGGAATACTTGACTTTATCTGGGTAAAGAGCACCTGCAAATAGGAAGTACCTAATAAATTATTAATTCTAATACATTGCTTGATAAGGGGCGTGCAACTTAGTATAGAATTGTGAATTAAAGGATAAAAGAATGAATTTGGATAGACATTCAAGAAATATAATTAGGTGGAAAAGAAGGTTCAGAATAATATATAGAGTAGGACTCCCTTTTATAAATGTATATTTGTATGTCTATGTGTATATAACATCATCTGGATGGGTTTTTTTTTTCAGGTGAGGAATGAGTTGACCATTTGTAGAAGTGACCCAGGAGAATATCTTTTATATCCAGTTGAGGTAAGTAGGGTGTTACCTTAAGGAGGCAAAACTGCATTGTAAATGTCAGTAAGAAAACTTAAACTGAATCAATCATATTACATTAGACAAAGGGGTCCATTTACTTTTTCCCAGACTACCATGAAGGCAATGTTGGAGAAAAACGAAGAGAAATCTGGAGGCCTTTCACGAGCCCATAGGACTTGCTAACTGATTAAATATGGGGGGGGGGGCGGTGAACAGAAAAGAGGCATCAATGATGATGCTTAGGGTTTTGGTTAGAAAGAGAAAAGCATCTTCTAACAGCTGAAACTGGCCTGGTACTATCAGGTGGACCCTGGTGTTCCCTGTTAAACAATTTCACAGAACATCAGCATCAAACAGGGACAGAGATGTGACTTCTATGGATCAAGATAAAAGCAAGACCCCTTTGTAATCCTGTCTGTAACCCAATCCTAAACATTGTCCAAAGCACAAAATGACCAAACATCTCCCATCCTGGCCAATGCAAGGACTGTTGCTTCTTTACCAACTGTAGGTTTAGCCTCCCTTCATTCCCCCCACCTTCTAGAAAAGATTAGCTAAGATAACCATAGAATTATCTCTGCTTTCTGACAGTATTAAGTCCAGAGCAAAGCCCTGCTTCTTTGACCTGCCCCCAAATCCCCCTATGACACACAGAAATCCTATAGGAAGCCTTTTCTAACACCCTCTTACTGAGACACTCCCTGACTGCAGTAAGTCAATAAATCCATCTTTGGTCAATTACAGGTGTGTTCTTGGTGGTCTTTGGCTGAAGGGCATTGACTTTGGTATAAGTAACTCAGACTAGATGATGGTGCCATTTCCTGAGATGGGAAAAATGATCGTGATCAGTGGTTGTGGTGACAAATTCTGCTAGCCCTTTAGCAAGACTTTGTCTCTGGATGTCCCAGATAGAGCCTGGAAGTCTTGCCAGTCCCTCTCACAAGAGCTCTAAGGTTTTCCCTCATCCTCCATGCTGTTCCCTCTAAGGCATCATCAACTTCATTTACATTAAAACACAGAAGGAATTACTAGCTGATTTTTAACGTGTACTATGTGCCAAGAAGTGTCCTAAGGGCTCTACATGTTTTAATCCATTTAATTCTCCCATCGGTCTTATGAACATAGGTACTACTGTTTTCAGGTTTTACTACTGAGAAAACTGAGGTACAGAGGTTCCATAACTTGCTGAGTGAGGATTCGAACCTATATCATATTCTAGGTTGGCCAGGGCCATCCTCCAGCCCCGGAGACTCGGACAAGCAGCCATCTTGTTTGTAGTCCTCAAGGACTTCAACTCCCGGCAGACCTTGCGTCAGCAGTTCTCCACACACAACAAATCCCGGCGTGCCCCGGGCGGCTTGGGGTGGAGGGTTCTAGAAGGCGTGACGTGGGGTCGGGAGCGGGCTCAGAAGCGGGCGCCTCTTGGCAGTCGCTGTGGCAGCCGCTGCCGGGTCTGGGGCCGCGGGCAGCCGGGGCCGCGGGCGCAGCCTCCTCACCTCTCTGGCCATGGCCGCGCTTGGCCGGCCTTTCAGCGGCCTCCCGCTGAGAGGCGGCTCGGACTTCCTACAGCCGCCACCGGCTTTCCCCGGCCGGGCCTTCCCGCCGGGGGCGGACGGCACCGAGCTGGCCCCGCGGTGGGAACCCCGCGCCGCCCCGAGCAGCCCGGGCGGGAGCGCGGCGCGCGGACGGTGAGGATCTCGGCGGGCGGGCGGGCGCGGGCTATTTGACCCTCCCCGCGACCTTCGGCGGGGGCTTCTCAGCCCCAGGTTGCTGATGAGGATACTGAGCCCCACAGTCGGTTACCGTTAGTCGCCTGAGGTAGCAAAGCGCGGGGGTCCGCTTCGGACCCTGGCCCCCCTGCGTCCCGGGAAGTGAGGAAACGGTCCGAGCTCGTCCAGGGCGTGCGAGGAAGGGAGCCGGGTCGAGCCGGGTCGAGCCGGGCCTGGAGCTGCCGTGGGCGCGGACTCGCCTCGCTCCCTCCAGACCGTGGCGGAGCCGCCGCTGCTGTTAACTTTCAGCGCCTCTCGGACATTGAGTTTTCTCATCCGCAACTTGGGACAAAAGTGGGTCCTCCTAGTGGGATCATAAAATAAAGTGCTTAGCCCGGTTCCTGCCCCATACGTTTTCCCTACGGTGGTCCCCCTCAATTTATCTCCCCCGGTCTTGACCAAATGAGAAGTTTAGATTTCAGTTTATCTCCCCCTCAATTTATCTCCCCCGGTCTTGACCAAATGAGAAGTTTAGATTTCAGTCTCTATACCTGACTGACCTTGTGACCTGTATATCCATCCCACTCGGCAAGGAAGGGGACCGCTGGTGGTAATGGGGTGGGCAAGATTATCGGAGCCAGAAAGTGGATGCTGAACGCACCCGCTGAATAAATTTCTCAACTGACTGATTTTCTGGTTTGTTTCAACAGTGTTTCAGTTCACCATAGAAAGAAACACAACCGAGAGGAGGAGGAGGATGAGTAAGTTTCAGGTGCCTTTTATTCACTTAACGGTCACTTAATTTAACCTATTTTATATCCATGACTATTTGTTTTTAAGTGAAAGTGTGAAACATCAGGTGTCTGAAAGAAGGTCCAAGGAACTGATAACATGGGTTACGTTTTAGAGAACGGAGCTGGGCAGGTCAGAGGGAAACTTGTCACTCTGTAAACAATTGTATAGCTTGGACATGGAAGCAACCTAAGTGTCCATCGACAGATGAATGGATAAAGAAGATGTGGCACATATATACAATGGAGTATTACTCAGCCATAAAAAGAAACGAAATTGAGTTATTGTAGTGAGGTGGATGGACCTAGAGTCTGTCATACAGAGTGAAGTAAGTCAGAAGGAGAAAAACAAATACCGTATGCTAACACATATATATGGAATCTAAAAAAAAAAAAAGGCTCTGAAGAACCTAGGGGCAGGACAGGAATAAGGACGCAGATGTAGAGAATGGACTTGAGGACGTGGGGAGGGGAAAGGGTAAGCTGTGACAAAGTGAGAGAGTGGCATGGCCATATATACACTACCAAATGTAAAATAGGTAGCTAGTGGGAAGCAGCCGCATAGCACAGGGAGATCACCTAGGTGCTTTGTGACCACCTAGAGGGGTGGGATAGGGAGGGTGGGAGGGAGCCGTAAGAGGGAGGAGATATGGGGATATATGTATATGTATAGCTGATTCACTTTGTCACACAGCAGAAACTAACACAACACTGTAAAACAATTATACTCCAATAAAGATGTTAAAAAATATATATAAGCGATTGTAATATTTGAACTTTGAGCCATGTGAATATTGTTATATGCACAAAATAAAAGAATTCGCAGAAGGCTACGTATTGAAAAGTCTTACACTCCTTGCTCCCAGTTCTCCCCAGAAGTTACCCTTGTTGCCTGTTTCCTATGTCTCCTAAGGAAGATAATGTAAAAATTTACAAGTTTATGACTGTATATAGTTCTGGTGTTTTACATTGTAAGTAAGATACTATTCACACTGCAACACATCGGATCTTTTCATTTTACTCTCCTGTAGCTTGTTGCATATGGGCACGTAGAGTTCTACCTAATTTCTTTTGCAACAGGTGAGTGGAATTCTATTGTAAGGCTAGGTACAGATAATTAACCAGTCTCCTAGTGATGGATTTCTAAGTTAATTCTAATCTTTGTTATTACTAACAAATCTACCATGACCACCATTCTTTTTTTTTAACATCTTTATTGGAGTCTAATTGCTTTACAATATTGTGTTAGTTTCTGCTGTATAACAAAGTGAATCAGCTATATGTATACCTATATCTCCATATCCCCTCCCTCTTGCGTCTCCCTCCCACCCTCCCTATCCCACCCCTCTAGGTGGTCACAAAGCATGGAGCTGATCTCCCTGTGCGATGCAGCTGCTTCCCACTAGCTAGCTATTTTACATTTGGTAGTGTATATATGGCCATGCCACTCTCTCACTTCGTCCCAGCTTACCCTTCCCCCTCCCCACGTCCTCAAGTCCATTCTCTACGTCTGCGTCTGCATCTGCATCTTTATTCCTGTCCTGCCCCTAGGTTCTTCAGAACCTTTTTTTTTTTAGATTCCATATATATGTGTTAGCATACGGTATTTGTTTTTCTCTTTCTGATTTACTTCACTCTGTATGAAAGATTCTAGGTCCATCCACCTCACTACAAATAACTCAATTTTGTTCCTTTCTGTGGCTGAGTAATATTCCATTGTATGTATGTACCACATCTTTATTCATTTATCTGTCGATGGACAATTAGGTTGCTTCCATGTCCAAGCTATACAATTGTTTACAGAGTGACAAGGCTATTGTAAATGGTGCTGCAGTGAACATTGGACCACCATTCTTTTAAAGTTCTTTGTATATATTTGCAAGTAGGTAAATGGATTCCTAGATGGGAAATTATTGGATCTTAAAGTATATACATTTTGAATTTTGGAAAAAGTTGTTGCCTATTTATACTCCTTTTACAGTGGGAATGCCTGTTTCTCCATCTTCTCAGATGGAGATTTTTTGATCACCACTTAACTGATAGGTAAAAAATTACATCTCATAGGCAGACAGTCTTAAAAAAAAAAAATGAGTAAGAGATTTCCCCAAAGGGGATATGCAAATGACCAATTAAATGAAAAGATGTTTGACCTCATCGGTCTTTAGGGAATATTAAATACACAATAAGATACTCCACCACCAGATTCTGGAGGGTTCTGTAGCACCAGGAACTCTCAAACACTATGGATGAATATGTAAATTGCTACAACACTTTGGGAAACAGTTTTGCATTATCGCATGAGTTGAAGGTGCACATACCCATTTACCCAGCAGTTCTCCTCTTGAGTATGTACATGTGCTCATCAGGAGACATGTACAAGAAAGTTCATAGCATCCTTGTTCATGATAGCTCAAAATTGGAATGTCCCTGAACAGTACAATGGATAAAGTAAATTTTTTGGTGAGTTCAATTCAGCAAAAAAAAAAAAAAACAAAACCCACATCTATCAACCTAGATGTGTCTTATAGTATGAGCAAAAGAAACATCACAAGAATGTATATGTATACAGTATAATTCCTTATATATAAGGTTCAAAAGCAGGCAAAACTAAAACCTTGAAGATTGCATATCTACATACTTGATAATGTATTTTTTAAAAAATGAAGTGATTACCATAAAAGATAGTATTTACCTACAGAGAGGAGGGAGTAGAGTACCATTTTGGGATTCTGACAGCAGTCTGTATCTTGTATATTATTTTCATGGATTCCCCCCCGCCCCGGTACACGGACCGGGGCACGAACCCATGTCCCCTGCATCGGCAGGCGGACTGTCAACCACTGTACCACCAGGGAAGCCCCTGGATTTTTGTTTCATAATTATTGTATGTACTTTTATAAGTGTAGGCATTTTATAATTAAATTAGATCACTGTTTTAATTTGTATTTTGTAAATTATAGGCGGTGTTGAACATCTTTTAAGCCATCTGTGCTTCATTTTGTGTGAATTGTTCATGTTTCTGCAAATTTTTTATTGGCTTATTGGTCTTTTTCTTGTTAATCTATAAGAAATTTTATTAAGGAAGCCGGTATATTATATATGTTTTGTTTTCTCCAGATTTGTTGTCTTTCAACTTTGTGTATGATCTTTTTTTTTTTCTTTTTTTGCCAGCAGAAACTTTGAATTTTCTCACCTGGTTGATACATAGACTAATGAGACAGTAGATTTGAATGTTGTCTCAGTTTAAAAACACTTCTGGGACTTCCCTGGTAGTCCAATGGTTAAGACTCTCCGCTTCCAATGCAGGGGGCATGGGTTTGATCCCTGGTTGGGGAACTAAAAATCCTGAATGCTGCAGCGTATGGCCAAAAATTTTTTTTAAATAAATAATAAAATAAAAAACCTCTGGACCAGACAATATTTATGTTCTTTATAGCCTTGGGATTACTGTAGATACACAGGGACCTCTTTGCTTTTATCTTTTGGGGTTCCTTATAGGAGATTATTGAATAAAGAGTTCCAGTGTCATAAATAAAAGGTTTGAAGTGTACAAACAATTGGCTTTAAAAGTTAACCATCTTTTATATAACTGATGCATTTTGTTGTGAAGCTGAAACTAACATACCATTGTAAAGCAATTATACTCCAATAAAGATGTTAAAAAAAAAAAGTTAACCATCTTTAATATACACGTGGAGAGATTGAGGCCCTGAGACTGGACAGTTGGATGTCAAATACCTAGAAGTGTGCTGCCCGCCTGCCACTTCCATAGCTCTTATCAGAACTTTAAAGTCTTTTATATCCCATTTTCTTTGGGACTTAATCATCATTGATCTCTAAGTATTTGCAAAGTGGACCTAGAGGCATGAAATAATTTAGCCCAAATTATGTTGGAGATCAGAGATCAGAACCCAGCTCTGATACTCAGTTGCATTTAAAGATCTTTTTAAAAATATATATATATTTATTAGGCTGCTCCAGGCCTTCGTTGCGGCATACAGGATTTTTTAGTTGCGGCATTTGAACTCTTAGTTGCGGCATGCATGCAGGATCTAGTTCCCCCACCAGGGATGGAACCCAGGTCCCCTGCACTGGGAGCATGGAGTCTTACCCACCGGGCCAGCAGGGAAGTCCCTCAGCTGTATTTGATAGTTGAATTGTTAGATATGCTAGGAAATTACCTGTTCCTTCTAGATTTATTCTGCTTTTTCTTACATGACTTTTTTTTTTTTTTTTGGCTGTGTTGAGTCTTTGTTGCTGCACGCGGGCTTTCTCTGGTTGCAGCGAGTGGGGGCTACTCTTTGTTGCCGTGCAGTGGCTTCTCGTTGTGGAGCACAGGCTCTAGGCGTGCGGGCTTAGTAGTTGTGGCACGCGGGCTTAGTAGTTGTGGCACGCGGGCTCAGTAGTTGCGGCTCATGGGCTCTAGAGCACAGGCTCAGTAGTTGTGGCGCACGGGCTTAGTTGCTCTGCAACATGTGGGATCTTCCTGGACTGGGCTCAAACCCATGTCCCCTGCATTGGTAGGCGGATTCTTAAGCACTGAGCCACCAGGGAAGTCCAACATGACTTCTTACGTCTATAACTTTTTCTTCTGCTTTCGAAAACGTCACATACTTTATCCAAATACTCCAGAAATGTTTGATTTATGGATAGACATTCTTAGTACTTTCTTATGAATTAAAAATAATTATACACGAAACATCTCATTTAATAATTGATTCCAGTCAAAAATCTAGGTTCAAGAGAGCATTATTACTTGTCAGATTTTATAATGCCAGAGACTTGAATGTTGATTTTCATAGTCTTGACATGAAATAGAAATTTCTTTCTAAAATACATGCTTCTTCCTTTGACTCTTAGTTTAGAATCAGAAGCTGTGGTAGCCATTAATGAACTTTTTGGTTGCAGAGCTGTGTTCTGGTCTTGAGATTGTGCTTGGTGATGCCCAGGCAATAATGTACTTTTGGTCTAAATACTCAAATAGAGCAGGGCAGGTTGTCTATTTAACTTGCTTCAGGACAGGTCTCAGCTAAACACCAGGCAGGTCATAGTGCTTGCAGATACTAGTTCGTGGTAAGAGCTTGAACAGTTGAATTTCCCTAACAAGGCAGGAGGTTTTAGTGAAAATGGCAAAGAGGTAGGATTCAGGGTCTGTCTCTGGGGTCTGGTACCCAAAATATCAATACAACTCACCTTACATGACACTTTGGAGGGAGCACTTTAGTTTTCGAGGTCCTAGTTTCCACATGTGCAAAACAAAGAAATTGGATTTGATGAACTCTAAGGTCTCAAGGAAATACAAAATTTCTAGGAAGTGAGGATAGTTTATGTTGCAAGGCAGGAGAAAAGTGCACCCCATTATTAGGGACCCATAGGGCAAATGACAGCCTCTGCCATTTTTGGAGAGAACCAAGAAATCAGCAATATCATTTGCACCTGTAGTACTTGCTGCAGGCCTGATGAAGCATATATTTTTGCCCTAAGGGAATATAGGATGCCTGCAGATTACCTCCTCATATGCCCAGTGTAGTGGAGCAGCAGCAATTTGAAAAAATATGGCTGGCACTGAATTGCTACTTTGTGATTTTTGTATTCTTTACTTCCCACTTGACCTTTCCAGAGCTGAATAAGTGAGAACGACTTTAAATTCCCACAGCGAACACTTCTAATCTGGAAAAGCAAAAATCTTGCAGTTGCAACCTAATTTGACAAATGTCGGGAAGGGAAACATCTCAGGGAGGCTGTGAGAATGACAGAAAAGAAAATGTGTGATTTTCCATCTTGTAATCACACACTGTCAAAAATTAGAGGTTTTTCGTAGAAGAATTTGATTAGAGATGGGGGATGATACACATTTCATTTATATTAGCCAGGATTTTCATTGATTTTTTTTTTTTTTTTTTCAGTTGTCCAGTAAGAAAGAAAAGGCTAACTGAAGCAGGGCTCTGTGCTGGTCCTAATGACTGGATTCTTTGTGCACATCAGGATATAGAGGGTCATGGAGTAAATCCGTGCACTAGTGGCCTTTCTGCACCTGGCATGTTAGATGTTATTTGTGAAGAGATGGATCAGACAACAGGAGAACCACAATGTGAAGTTGCCCGAAGGAGGCTTCAGGAAATTGAGGACAGGTAAATGGGCAGCATATATCTAGCTGCTTATTATTGTTCCTATGTAACATCTCTACTCTTTCAAGTTAGTCTAATTCATCATTTGGTGATTCCTTGATCCTCAATGTATCAGACTATAAAAATCAGAAAGCTCAAAGTATACACTTTAAATGTTAAAGTAAGTTCTTCTCATAGAACTGTACTAAATATTTTCACTTACTATCTCTGAATATTACTTTTTGGTATGAGGGTTTTTAGGGACACATTCTTCAAATTTGATTGCCTCTAATGTAAAACATTTTGGTTAAATGTTGAACAGCTCTTTTGTGTATACTTTTTTCTCTCAGGTATAGTCTCATATTTTACTTGATATTTTGCTGTAGCACCTGTTGTGTTTATCCTTGTTTTTATTTTTTAAATTTTTTCCCAATTAATAGAATATATAATAGCTTAACTAAATAATTTTTCTTTCTTCCTTCGCTTCTGTCTTTATTTAGAATAATTGACGAAGATGAAGAAGTTGAAGCTGACAGAAATACTAACCATCTTCCCAGCCTTGTCCTTTCTGATACCATGAAAACAGGTTTGAAGAGGGAATTTGATGAAGTCTTTACAAAGAAAATGATTGAGTCCATGTAAGTTTTGGTTTCTGGTTTCCATTCAGTTATGATCTTGGAGGGAAAACACAGTCTCTAGACATTTCCTGATCGCCAACCAAGTGAAAGCACAGTACGTTTGTATTTAGCCCAAGTTGGAGACCTTTTCTTAGTTCATTGGGGTGAGCAAAATGCTACGCAAGCAGGAGTTGGCTGCCTTGTGTACTCAGCCCTGGGTTGTTTTGAAGTCCTAAAATGCACTAATAGTCTAATATTTGGAAATGGGAGGATTGGCAAGAAAGAACCCATTCTCATATGTATACGTGTAGCTGATTCACTTTGTTATACAGCAGAAACTAACACACCATTGTAGAGCAAATTATACTCCAATAAAGAAGTTAAAAAAAAAAAAACCCATTCTCTCAAATACCTATGATAGGATGTAGGAACCACATTTCAAAAGTACCTTTTACCTGGCTCTCTCAGTTATCTAGGACCACTATTAGGACCTAGGAAACAAAAGTCTCCCAGTAGTCAAAAAAGTTATCACAAAGGCCACAATCCACAGCTCATATTCTTACCTCATAGTGTGTAGCCCCTCAGGCCTTTAGCTCTAAGAGCCATTTTGCACTTAGTTTAGACCCAGTTTGATCAGCTCAGTTATCTGGTTTCCTCAGTCATCAGAGTAGAAACACAAAAACAGCCGAACAGACAAACTCATAGTAGTCAATAGTGACAGTACAGTGTGAGAACAGGATAGGCAACTGGAAAGCAAACATAAGAACCTGAAAAGCAAAGCAGCCTGGAGCCCATTTACATAAGAACTAATGATAGCCCTGTAATTCTTGTAGTCCTTGAGCTTAGATGATTTCAAGTGGTCATTACCAACTCTGTAAAGTACAGTTGTCTCTTAATATCCATGGGGGGATTCGTTCCAAGACCCCCTGCGGATACTAAAATCCAGGGATGCTCAGTTCCCTTATATAAAATGGTCTGAGGGCTTCCCTGGTGGCACAGTGGTTAGGAATCCGCCTGCCAATGCAGGGGACACAGGTTCGAGCCCTGGTCTGGAAAGATCCCACATGCCACGGAGCAACTAAGCCCGTGTGCCACAACTACTGAGCCTGCGCGCTAGAGCCCGTGAGCCACAACTACTGAGCCCACGTGCCGTAGCTTCTGAGGCCCACATGCCTAGAGCCTGTGCTCTACAACAAGAGAAGCCACCACAATGGGGAGCCCACGCACTGCAACGAAGAGTAGCCCCCACTCGCCACAACTAGAGAAAACCACGCAGCAATGAAGACCCAACACAGCCAAGAATAAGTAAATTAATTAATTAATTAATTAAAAAATAAAATGGTCTGAATCAAAAACCCACAGATACAGAGGGCCAACTGTAGTAGGCAAGTTATAAAGTGCCATTTAGATGTTGCCTAGAAAAGACTTCAGATAGACTTGGTACTCAGTGAGGGTTAAGTGTCAGATATCTGAAAAATTCTCTTAGGATACCAGACCCACTGATGCCAGGTAGATGAGACAGTATTGTCTTTAGACACAGTGGGTTCCACTGCTGCTAGATGTTAGCACACAAGGGTTTTGCATTAGCCTCCTAGCTTGATCTTATAATTCTGACTACCCAGCCCTTAGGGTGGGTAAATAGTGTAGCCAAGAGTAAGCAGGCCATGTTGCCCTCCAGCCTAAAACATAGCACTTTCTGCTCTTGGTAGTTTTCCAGAAGCTAGCCTTATGTGTGGGGGAGTGTGTTCTTCATTGTTTGTGTTTTATTTTTCCTTACTTGCCCTTGGGTCCCAGAAACCATCAAACCATCACTAGATGGAGAGGGCAGCGAGGGGGTGGGGTAGGCACAGACAGTGGCTTACTGCAAAAAGCATTATGTTTCATAGCTGTACTAAGCAAAAGGCATACTGAGATATTTTTAGTGTGTTTGGCCAATGTTTCTTTTTCATTTGTAATGGTTTAGTACAAGATAGTAGCTCACATCTGCTAATATTAACCACAGTTTAAGAAAACACTATAATAAATCAAGGGCCTCTGTTTTACATGTTGAATGTTTATATTCTGATCACAGCATCAATACAACCAGTTGGTTTGCTTAAAAATGCATGCAGAACTGTAAAATTTAATGTACTTGAGTGGCCTTTGTAAAGATCAATTTGGATTGTCATAAATCTCCTATTTAATCCCATCCGTTTTTAGATGTTAGGTAGCAAACATTAGTTTTTCAATGTATATCTTTTATTTTCATGTTATAAAATTATTGATAAAAATCTGTATTTTATGTCTTAGGAGCCGTCCTTCCATGGAGCTTGTGCTCTGGAAACCTCTCCCTGAACTCCTTTCTGATAAGCCAAAGCTGTCATCTAGTGCTAAGAACTACACAGGAGAGAGCCAAACTAAGCATGCAGCTGCTGGCACTGCCTACCCTCAAAGAACTGAACTGTTCTTGGAACCTCGGCAAACAGGGTTGCCTGTTTACACTAGTTTGGAGACAGCTGCTTGCACAGAAGAAGAGATGGAACTCTAGACACCAGTTTCTATACTAAAGTTGTCAAAATTTTAGAAGGCTTATGTGTTCAGTCATGAGCCTGCTTGTACAGTATAGGGACTTGAAAGTTTTGAAACGGGTGTAATAGCTCCACCTGTGATTTGGGGTGGGACTCTCATTTTGGGTAGCCATTTCTTGAATTCAACTTTTGCCAAGGAAACTTGTCTCAAGAGAAAAGCAGTTTTCTAGGGGTCTTATTAAAGGAATAAGGAGTACATTCTGCAAAGTCAAGTATAGAAGCTATATGTGTAAGCATGACTTTTAAGTCATCTGTCACATTGTCTGTATCATTCAGATACTTGAGTTGAAAAAGATGCATTAAGAAAGTAGGATGCTCTCCTACTATGTGTACTTCGACAGTCGAGCCACAACTTAATCTGTAGTTATGAGCTCTGTTTACAGTGGTGACTATATATGATTGGGGAGAAGGAGAAAGGAGGCAGTAGCTTAAGCCTATGCTGGGGAAATTAACAGAGGCTCTGAAACCTGTATATTAGTTGTCAATTCATTGTAGCTATATTGATTAAATAGCCAGTAGCGTTGTGGCTCCCCTCTTTGCCTCTGAAAATGCAATGAAAAATACAAAGAAAAGGTTTTTCCTTTGAGGCTCTTTTGCCTTGTGCTACTGTTGCTCCTTGGTTTCCCTTGCATAATCGGTAAGCCCAGCTATTCAGTAATGTTTACAGCTTAATTAACTTTGAGTGATAGTTTAAAAGGTTGTGAGGTAAACCATGTGCGAATTGGCTCTGGGAGAAGCATCCCTCAGGTAATCCTGGGGCAGTGCTGTATCAGCTAAGCCCAGCATATAACTTCTGTAGTTAAAAAAAAAAGTTGTGCCTGTATAAGCAAGTTGAGTTTTTTAATGTTAATTTAGAAAACAGTGACTGAATAATTAGCTGAGCAGACATGGGCAAGTGACATTGAGATTTACTGAAATAGCCAGTTTGCCTATTGTTTCAACTATGGTGCAGTAAGCCTAAAAGTTAGAGAATAGCTTCCTGCTAGCAGGAAATCTTCATCTTGAGGACCTTAACCAGGCTCAAGGCGTCCTCTGAGGGTAACCAGGATTGAAGTTTTTTATTTCTCAGGAAGAGCTCTTCTGCGTGGCAAGGACTCAGTAGTACGAAGTAAAATGACAATTTCTTTAGTGCTACAGAATATCCACTATAACTTATTGAGTGTAATACTAGCTCTTTTATCAGACAATGGGAGACCACCCCAGTTCTTTCTGTTTTCTGGGTTTCTTTTGCCTTTGTTGGAATCAGATACGTTGTGTAGAAAACATGGTTTATGCCAAGTAGAGGTGACTTTAGGAGGCAGCTCCCAGGCAATTTTGAAACCCATGCCGAAGTCCCTCCCCTTTTTACAGATGGCATAGAAGTCACAAGTCTGTTAACTGGACTGTTTCTTCTCCTGCCTGTTGTTCCTGCTTTCTCTATTTCTGTCTGGATAGTCAGGAAAAGATTTAATGTTTAATATTTAAACAAAATATTTAATGTCTACACAATAAAATTATTCAAACTTCAAACCAGTATTGAAACAGTTGGAAACCAGCTAATAGTTTCTTAATCTCAGATTTAGAGATGAATGTAAACTGTATTCTGTTGAAACGTGCAAGTGTTTGATTCATGCCGTTTAAAAAACTCCTGCCTCTAGGTAATTGTTAATGGGACCAACTTGTAAAGTTTGTAGCCTTAAACCTCCATGCATTTGTTCTGCTACAGCTCAAAAACATGAAGTGACTGCCTGGAATTTGGAGTTAGTCCCAGTGTTCAGGTGAAGGAGAGGTGACAGCTTTCCAAAGAAGGACCCAAGCACACTAACACTGTCTTCTATAGGGATTGTTGGGCAGGCCTGGGATCCAGGTCTGTACAGTGAACAGGAGGAAAGAAGAGCTCTGAAACAAGGCTCAGATACCACGGGTATATGTAGGAGAGAACTAATAAGATTCTGTTAAGATCCAAGCAGAACTTGTTTCAGAAGTCATTTTACCTGACATCATTATTTCTGCAGGAAACATGGATGTTCAATGCTCCTTTTTAAACTTTATTCTGCACGTTTGTACAAAAATTGTCGTCATCCATGTGGTGCTTACTCATCTGAGCCGTCTCCACAGTCCCCATGCCTCTGCTTTGTTTTTCTTTTGTAGAGTAAGGCTTTTGCTTTTGCCTTAAGGTTTCCCTAGGGAATTAACAGGTCTTTTCATTTTGTACAGCTTTTGCAGCATGGATCAAACATTGGCTTACTATGCTAATGTGTGAAGAGAAAAAATTATCTAAAGCAGGTGAGCTTTAATGAACAAATGTGTATTTTCTCTGAGTTTGATTAGGGTGTGTGTGGTTTTGTTTTTTTTTATTTCATATGAAGAAAGTTAAGTGCGGTTCTCACAGATATTAATCAAATAAAAATTGCTACTCATTCTTGAAAAGGTGCAAATGTAAAATTTAAAAAATGAGTGGAAACTAGAACCATAAGAAAAATGTTCACCAGTGGGTTCATTAATTATTTTGTATCTGGAACTTGGTTTTGTTTTTTAATAGTGATAAGGATGGTGGAGTACTTGGAAAGTTGTGGAAGATGCTGTTAATTTTACTTTAAAATGAGAATCTGGTGTTTTTGTATTTTGTTTTCAATAAAACTTAAGTGTTTTGGACTATTTGAGATATTGTGTTCCTGCACTTAAGTAAATGAAATCAAGTTTGGGACCTTTAAAAATAGGGAGTAGGAAAATTCCTCTAGATGTCCAGTTACATGGTCATTCCTTTCTTGAGTTGACAGGTCACTGGGTGGCGGTATTGCGTGCATATTTACAACCATTAGTTGATAAATGTGGATCCCTGATTTGTGGGCAGGCAGAGTTTGAGTTGCGGCTACAGAAAACTCAGGATATTGTTTTCTTTACCAAAATTTGGAAATCACAGCTAAAAGTTATCTATTTTTATAGATTTGTAAACTAAGCCTAAGTAGATAGTGACAATTTAGTATAATAATCCAATTCACCAGGTCTGGGGTTCCTACTTGACCAGTGGTCTTTTTACAGCAATACCTAACATGTTTAGGTTTCATTGAAATAATCTACAATAAAGTATGGTTCAGGCAGTGTAACTTTAAACTCCTTGAGGGAATATAGTTTTGTATGTATCAGTTTGGTTCAAATATTCTACTAGTGGCATTTGAGAGATGAGCTACATGCAGTTACGTGGTGTTAGACTACATAGCTCCAGCAAGACAGGAATGTTGTCTTTCAGCGACTGGTTAGTGGGTAAACAAGCCAGTCTTCCTGTCCCTAATTAACTTTAGAAGTTAGTTAGAGGGTAAAGATTTAATCTTAGAAGATTAGAATTTGATGCCATAAAATACTCTTGGAGTAGGAGGTATTAATTACCTCTGCCTACAGTTCTGTCCCTACTTTGCCTGCTCCAGTAACACACCTAGTAGAAAAGCAGAGCAGCACACATTGGTGTTACAAGGCCCAGGGAAATGGTGTACAGGTATCTGTCACCCGCTGCTTTGAGTTATGGACAACCTTCTGCATTTAATAGAAGTCTTGCTTTGGTTTTGCAGAGAAAGATGTTTTTATTTCTAACCATTCCATTTAGTGTTTCAGTATGAAGATAGGATATCCTGAGTGTTTAGTAATTTTCACCCATCTGTGCAGGAAATGAAAACTCAAATCTACACAGGTTGTGTCCTGGGTGTTATTCCTGTTGTACAGCTGTCTCTTTCACGTGATGTCATTGAATGTAAATTAGTTGAGCCCCAGTCTTCAGATGCTTGTTCTATAATGTTGAAAGCTAAAATGTATCTGTAATTACATCTGCCTACACAATCCCTAAATAGATTCTCAGCACTTGTTTTCAGTTCTAGAAAATCTGGTGATCAGGTTTTTAATTGTGGGGCAGCTGGTGGACTGTTCTTACACTTACAAAACAGAAACTCAGAGATTAAGCAAGTTTGCATTGCCAAGTACTAGGATTGGGCTCTGGTTTCAGCAACCAGGGACCTTAGGCTCTCTTGCCTACTAGTATGCTTGTGGACACGCCCCCAACCACACCAAAGGCATTCCCTTGTACTTGGCTGTAACCATAGCCTGCTTTGCCTTGCTGCTGGGGATTCTTCGAATCCCACCTCGTTTGGTCTGCTCACTCACTCTGACCTCCCCAGAGGTAGTCAGTAAACATCTGGCATAGAATGCTGGCATGGGTAAAATAATTTCTATAAATTAGGGGACTCCTTTAATATCTTGTAAGTGGATTCCCAAGGAAAAGATGCACCTTGGATGATGAGGTTATCAAGTCTGTAGTTTGGGGGTTGTAACAGGTTCATTCTTTAGTGAAACATGTCCTAGAGTGTATATAATTCTGTAAGAGATTAAAACCCTTCCAAAGTGGATTAGGAGATAACAGTTAACTTTTGAGTGCTTGGGACGGTGCCTGGCATATACTAAGTGCTTATAATGCATCGTCTCTTTGAATCCTCTAGCAGCCTTTAGAGATACTATTATACCCCTTTACAGATGAGGAAATAAGTGGTAATTTATGCCCAGGGTTACCCAGCTGAACTGGTGGCAGAGTTGAACCCAGGGAGTTTGAGTCTAGAAAATCCTCTTTATAATAAGAGCAAAAGTATTGATATTTAATGGCATGTCCTTCTCTAACATGTTAATAGCAAAAGTTGTTAAGTGTTCTAGCTCTGCCATTTACTAGCTGTAATACTGGTCAATTAGGCTGAAGAAACTGTCTCAAATATAGTAACTGCTCAGTGTTTACTTCAGGCAGCCAGGAAATGAAGCAGGCAGTAATTAAGGGGGGAAAGCCTTCAGTCACTTTAAAAAGTGGCATGCTCACTGAAGTGGGATAAATCACTACCATGGCAAACAGTGAAAACCCAGAGAGAATAACAACAATAAGACTTGAGGTTCAAGAAGGAATCAAAGAACAAAGACACTGCATTGTACTTTTTAACTGCACAGGTAGTTTTAAATAAATGGAGAAAGCACCTTCCAAAAGTTACACTAGCAGGGAAAGATTCCATCAAGCATTTACATAGTAAATTTCTATTTTACAAAAGATTCTTGATCTTTACTTGAACTGTACATGATGAGGGAAAAGGAGCCCCCTCAGGTAGGTGTTCTCTCTGCTTGCAGAAGCAAACTAAAGGACCTAAGATCAGAGGCAAGCCTGGGATGCCAAGATGGGTAAAGAGAAATGATAAAGGGCCATTCATTAATTCCATGTCTAAGACACTTTTCTAGTGATGCTTACGTAAATAGGGCAAACCACTGCCCTTAAGATAAAGGTACAACCTCAGAATCTCTAATTCTGGATTATAGTAATGTATCTGTGTACCCTGGACTACTGAATGTCAAAAGACAATACTTGGGGTGACCTATGAGGTTTGAACAAATACTTTAGAGGAATTCTCTAGACCATACACCCTCTACTTTGGCTTTTTGAATGAAGCACAGGCTTCTGTGCTATATCCTCCAGCAGTGTAATAGTCAAGAAAAGGGCATCAGTATTGGATCACTCCTTAGACACTAATCAGCTGGGGAAAGAGTTCACTGGCAAAAGTGTCCTCCCAGGAATGGTCTACACCAAGCAGAGAGGACATGTCACTCAAGGGAGAAGGGGAACCCTCATAGCTACAGTCACTATAAGCATCCAGTAGGTAGGAAGATGGCTTCAGGCAGTGGCTGGTTGAAAGCAGATCTGAGATACCCAGCTCTGGAATGAAGTCATCTTCTACAAGTTCTTCCTTCACTGAGACAGTGAATTCAGGGTGATCTTTCTCTGAGGGACTGGAAGGTGCTTCCTCAATTTTCACTACCACATTAGCTTGGCTCTCTGTCTCAGAGGGTATCTCTAAGACTAGGGGCTTTGTATATATGTGGTCAAAACGAATCAGTTCATTAATGGCTTCCAGCTTGGCTGATGACGTCCCCAGGGATGGAGAGGGGGGTGCGGGTAAGGAACTGGGTCCTTCTGGGTCGACTTCTGGGAGCTGCTCCAGGCTGGTAGACTCTGGAGAGGGACATCTGAAGAACATAACTGGGTCCAAGTTGAACAAAATGCCCAACAGGATATCAGACTGTAAAAGGAAAAATTAAATGGAGTTCAACTATTAGAATGCACTGAGAATCTACCTTAGTGCTAGGTTCCAAAATGTAAATTAATCATTAGGCTATAGGATGACCTCCAGGACCCACCAGACTCATTTATCTATACTCCACTCCATGTCCTAAACCACCTGGAAATAGGAAGGTAGTTAATGTTCACCTCCAACTCAACGGAAACTACCTTCTCTGCCCTCATATGTCTGGTTAGGGATGTCAGGCATCAAACAAATGGAATTAAATAGTTATACACCTCTTTAGTAAACCTGAATAAGCCCTACCTCAGAGTCTGAAGAGTCAACACCGTCAGAATCCATGGGGAGATGTTCTGGAGGGGTGACAACTGGGCCTGCACCTGCTGCAGAGGTGCACGTAGTCTGAGTGCTGCGGACTCAGCAGACCCGGCCACCGGCCTCGCTCCATTCCCCTGGAAGGAAAGACCAAAGTGAATGAACAGCTCCAACAGCTGAGAGTCCCCAGGGAAATACTTGCCAGGAAGCTGTGATTCTTGACTTTCAAGAAAGCTAGAAAACTATTCTTTAGAGCTGAAACCTTTCCCTTAAACCTTTGTTATTTCCATTTTCTCGAGCCCTCCTCAAGAAGAGATAAGAAAAGGAAGGTAAGACTAACTTCATTGTGATTTTCTGTACAATGAAACATTTTTCTTCCCCAAGCAAAGATTCAGGCAGGACCAATATTCTTAAATAATATCTTACTTATATTCTCAATAAGAATAACGTTCCTAGTAATAAAGTTCTATAGTGAATTTCAGCCCAGAATCTTTTTGGATAGTAATTTTTTAAAAAGTTTGTCCTGAACATTATCTTCTGAGTAGAACTGCCCTACTGTCAACCTTAGACCACTTAAGTATTATCACTGAATTTGCCATGATTCGTAAATTAAAACCCATACATCACTCTTCTATCAGAAAGGTGTCACTATCACAATGAATCCCTTCTCTTCTCAATCATATTCATCAAAGAACCACTATAATTTCAGTAGCATTCAAAGTCAGGTTTGACTGGCTCTCTTATCCTGGTTCTCCTTAATGTTGGCATGGTAGATATATCTTGTCGACTACTGGCATTTGTTAGTACTTGCTCTTGGAGAGTCATGTAACTTATTTTAATTACTAGGACTTAGTACTATTCACTACACTCTTGAAAAATGAATAAGTATCATTAAAGAAAGAGGTCATGTCACTTAAAACCAGTTCTCACATACGGCACCAAATAAAGGACATGACTTACTTTGGTCTCTGCCTCCTCTTCAGTCACTAGGGCATCCATCCCCAAGCGCTGTCTCAATTCCTGGTTCTCAACTATGAGGCCATGAGTTTTCTCTCGTAAAAGCTGATTTTCTAGCAAAAGTTTTTGGTTCTGGAAGAAAGTTCAGAAGAGGCTATTAAGACATCTAATTCTTTCACTTAAGAATCCACCTGACAGCGTTTCACTACAGTAGGTTTCCTTTCCTTCTCCCGGGTCTTTTGGAACACTCTATGCTTATGAAGTTGTTCACAGTGGGTATTAGAAGGCAAGGTTATAATTACAAAAAAAAAGCTATTTGGGAAGTGCCATCTCACGGGGTCACATATAACACAATGCCCCCAACTACTAATAGAGACTTCAACAAAGAGTGACTTGTGGCTTTAATTTAGATATGACGTTTAAAAAAATCCTATCTTGAACTGGTGGGTAATAATAAAAGTGGTAGTGGTGGACTGTAAAATCAACATGTTAAAAAAAAAAAGAACACCACAAATAATGCTTATGTATTCAAGATATGTAACTGGCAACAATTTAAGTTTAGGTAACAAGTAGACCCTAGAAGGGGAAGGGAACCGTTAGTGGACTTTTGGATAAGCCAGAAAAGGTCTCAAGTTTAAGCAATGATTTCCTATCTGCTTTTACTAATTTTTTAGTGCTAACTGATAAAACATTGTTGTAATGTTGTAATTCACCAGCTTTGAGATAAAGCTAGCACCAAATGCCAAGAGGGTCAATCATTTCTGCTCTCATCAAGCTTCACCACTTAACCAACTACCTATCTACCCTAACTTAGATTAACTAAAAGTTTAACTTTTAATTATATGTCCAATTGTATTCTAAAGGAGATGAAGCAACCATTAACCAAGGGAAAGATACACAATGGATAAAAGATACGAGTTTGGCCTTAAGTATTTTTACCTCTTCTTCCAAATCTACCACTTGTTGCTCCAGCTCACTCATTCGAGCTTTCTTTCGGTCTCTGGCAGTCTGAGCTGCTACTCTGTTTTTCAGTTTCCTGAGAACAGAAAGAGATATACCACACTGAGTCATCTCAAACCTTATTTATATCTTTATTTAAAAACTTGGCCACCTGGTGCTTTCATTTTAATTTACAGTATAAGGTAGACTAATGGTAAAATACACTTCAGGCTCCTCCCCTCAAGAAAACAAAACCAAAAAAATATATATATATCAGCCTTCTGTGGATCTAGCTTGAAGACCTACTTTACTCTCCCCCATACTGAGTCATCCACCTCCGTCTCATCCCTGGCCACAGCACAAAGGCTGGACACAAATATTATTCACCTTGCATCATAAGATATTTCCTCCTCCCCTTTCTACTCCCCCGTTGCTTCCTGACTCCAATCTCCTCAAACAGGATCCAACCTGGACTGATTAAATCTAGTAAAGGCTGCAATCGCGCTAGAACATAAACCCTCCCTCCCTAAACCCAACTCAAAAGAGGGAGAGGCTGATGCGACTTTGGCCCTGGTGCTGAAAGCCTAGGACCGTGTCTACTCCAGGAGGCACTTCATAAATCACAAAAAGCACAATGATCATAAGAGAACTAACATTTACGGAGAACTAAGTACTAGGCATTTCTCAATCTCCCCAGCAGCCTGATGAAGTAGATACCATTTTAAGGATGCAGAGGCTGAGTTTGACTAGTGAGCCTTACAGCGCTCCCAGCCGCCTTCAACAGCTGACATTTCAGTTCCGTGCGCCTCCAAAAAAAGTAGGTTAACCAATTGGCTTCATGTCACAGCCCAAGTTCAGAAAAGCTGACCACGGGTTTGTGGTCACAGCTAGAGGGCCTGGAACCCAGGTACCCTGATACCCAGCTCTGGTTATCTCTAATGAGATAGAAAAGAAGTAAATAAAAAAGGCCTGCGCAGCTCTGGACTCCACCCAGCGCGGTGGATCTGCTAGTCCAGACTTCCTGCCCCGCCCCGCGCCACGCTGGCACCGGACTGGCCCGGCCACCAACGGCTGTGCGCTGCGGACGGTCAGCGCGGCCCCAGGTCCCTGTCTCGCCTTCGAATTCGGTCCCAGACCCCAGGCCCTCGCCCTCCGGCTCCGCGCCTCGACCCTCGCCCACCTCCGCAGCGCCTTCTCCTCGGGGCTCAGGTGCGTGAGGCGCTGTCGTTTGCGCGCCTGGGGCGGCCCCCCGCTCGCCGCCTCCGGGCTGGCCCCTCGCTGGCCCGGCACCATGACCGGCAGAGCCCGGCCGACCGGGGCGGCGGCGGCGGCGGCGGCGGCGGCGGCGGGCTGGCCGGACAGAAGCAGAACTTTGGGTGCCCCGGCGGCCGGGCTCTGCGCGGCTGCCACCACCACCATAGCCGGAGCGTGTCTACGCGAGTACGCGTCCCCGCCGCCCAGCGGGCCGGTCCCGCCGCGCCCAGCCTTTCAACGATCGTGGCCCTCCGCGATTGGCCAGCGCCGAGTGACGCAGGCCTATCTTGGCTCCCATTGGTCTAGCCAATCCGGAGGGGGTGGGGCCAGGGCGTCCAGCGTGGCGGCCGCGGTGCCGGGCATTTTTCGCCGGGGTGACCGGTAGGCGTAACTCGGCGCTGGGAGGGGGTGGGGCACGGAGGGCCGGGTCTAGGGAAGCCACGTGCTCGTGAGGAAGGGTCCGGAGCCAGGCGGAGTTTCCTCAA
This sequence comes from Monodon monoceros, assembly GCF_005190385.1. NCBI lineage: Eukaryota > Metazoa > Chordata > Mammalia > Artiodactyla > Monodontidae > Monodon > Monodon monoceros. Next base: position 65,454,706 of record NW_021703765.1, on the reverse strand, counting down.
TAAATGGAATTTCCCCTCTAGGCTGACGCAGAGTTTAATTCCAAACCGAGAGATTTCCAGACCAATTTTTACGGAGACTAACAGATTTTTACCCGCCCCTGACAGAATTGTATCTTGTGCACCACTTAGGGCCCGGAGCTGAGCAGAAAAATCGAAAGACCAGCGCGAATCGGGGCTTGGGTTAGAAAAAAGCCTGCAAAGAAATTCCGTGAAATAAGTTTTTAGGGAATGAGATCGCGCGTTTTAAAACTAGGTTTAACTCATAGTGAAGGCTTAATAAACCTTACGTGGTGTTCTCTCAGAGTGGCGGGAATACGTGTAATTTCATTTTTCTTTGCATCTCTAAACTTTCTGCTATGAACGTACATTATTATTATTATGAAATGAAAAAATGGCATGTATAAGACATGAGGGGAGGTTCAGGGCTCTTGCCGGCGTGTTATGGCGCAAAGGGGCGGGGGAAGGGGGAAGGGGGACTTGTGAAAGAGGGGCCTCCGAATGGTAGCTAGGGACCAGTTTAGACACAGGAATATTAAAATGGAGAAACCCGAGGAAACACCCTACACGGGCATTTTCACTTTTTTGAAGCAAATTACAAAATGTTAAGTTCCCTAGAATTACAAAGCAATACGTTCTTTAATAAGTAGTTACTGCTTCCTCAATGCTCAGTCAGCACTGTTCTAGGTTCTAGGGATGCAGAGATGAGTAAATCTCGTAGCTGGTGGTTGGAAGATATGCAAAAAGTGAAAAGATAGAACCCTTCCAGGTAATTCTTCGGTGTTACTAAGTCAGGTTAGCTCTTCAATTATATTTTGGTGGGAAGAAAACAGTATGGGAAGAAGGAATGAATGAAAGCAATTCAGTCTTTCGATATATAGGCCCTTTCAAGGGCATAGTTTCCGTCATTCCCAGGACTGGACTGTGAGCCTCCTAGTATTTTCTTCTCCAAATTGGCAGAGTAAATCAATGACTTTGTTTAAACTGAGCTGGCCCAGCTCAGGCCATCCTGAACACAGGCTGCTTCTGTGGACTGGGAAAGAGATGGGGGCTAATCAGAGACCAGGACAAAACAGCCTGCCTCCTTTTTAACTCCCATCAGCGTTGAGCTAGCTGGGTCCTAAAGTGCCTGCAGGGGTGGGAGACTCACTACTGGCCCTGGGACCTTTGGGGAGAATTCTTCAGAATACCTTCTGGTTGAGACCTACTCGTTCCTGTTAAAGGACCTTGGAAAGCTGTAAGAGGTTCTGAGAAAAGTCATGTAATTGTCATGCAGTCTTTAAGTTAATATTTGTGAATGCCAAAAGAATGTCTGGCACTGTGTAAGAAATCTCAGGGAAACTAGAAGAAATTTAAATCATTTAGACATAAAAAGAAAATGCATGAGGCCTCTATTAGTCCATCATGGTGTAAATTCATGTAACCATAAGGAGAAGGTACAAGATGCTGGGGCAGAGGAGAAAAAGCCAGTGGATTGCATTTTAGTCTTGGTTAATTGGGTAGAAATTGAATGTTCAAATTGACTCCCCCAGCTTTGTTTTCAAGGCTTTCATCTTTTTGATAAACTTGTTAAATCATACTCAAAAACAGTAATTGGACCCAGTGCAGATTGCTGTCTGTGGAATCGTGAACACTCGTGTCCAAACCTTTGAACAGTTTTATATCCTCTCTGTAACACTTCTCTGATAATTCTTGCATCAGATGCCAGTAATATTTTAAAACAGTTACTAGGCACTTGTGATAAGAGCTATAAAATGTATAAAATACAAAGTTCTTAGTCTTTGTGAAATGCAAGAAACAGTAGAACATTAAGTCTAAATAAGTAAAAGAACTACACCAAACCCAGTAGCAATCTGAAACTAAAATTCGAGAACTGATCTCTAATATGGTAGCCAGTGACCACAGGTGGCTATTGATTCTTTTTCCCACCTGTCTTTTTCACAGTCTCCATTCAAGCACTCTTCACTCACATCACTCATGCTTAATCTTCCCAAGGTGCACTGCCCTGAGGTAGAAAAATCTCTGGGGCTTCGAACAAATAGACCAGTCAAGCTATTGGTGATGAGATTGAAAAAGGAAATGACCCTCATCACTGAGTATCAATCCCTTTCCAACTCCATTGGTTCTAATTCCTTGTTTTCAACAAAATTGATGGAAGATAAGATTGAGTTGTCAGCTGGGACTGGAATACAATAATTTTTAATAATAGGTCATTATGTGACTTGGCTTCTAACTTAAAAGATGTTCAGACAATTGAAGGACATCGTTATAACAAAATGCCTTCCTTCCCCATCCATTTAGTTATACGAACAATGTTTTGGGGCACTTTTTTTAATTAAAAAAAGGAATAAAATTAATGCTGAATCCTGCCTCACTATAGCAATAAGTATTATTAATCCACTGATACATGGTGCAAAGATACATTTCCAATATTTTACTCTCTATGTTTAATAATTATCAAAATTTGGAATATTTGTTGTTTTGATAAACTTTGTAAAATTTGTACTGATTTTAATTGTTATGGTAGCTCCATGTAGAATAATTTTTTATGGTTTGAAGAAAGCTTTAAAATATTTAAATGTGTATATTTTTATGCAAGGTAGCCTATTGGGTAATCAATAGTAGACTTTTAAACATAAAACTATATTACATTGAGATAAAAGTCTGTAAGGAAAGTAGAATGGAAATATAACTTAAGAAAGAGAAATAAGGGAAGTTTTCTGGTTCTTAATAAAGAGCTTGTTGATTTTTTTTTAACTTTTGATTTTGATATAATTTCAAACTTACAGAAAAGATGCAAGAATTGTACAAAGAGTTCCGGCAGACTCTTCACCCAGACTTTTTTTTTTTTTTTTTGGCTGCGTTGGGTCTTCGTTGCTGCATGTGGGCTTTCTCTAGTTGCGGTGAGCAGGGGCTACTCATCATTGCAGTGTGTGGGCTTCTCATTGAGGTGGCTTCTCTCGTTGCGGAGCACAGGCGCTAGGCACGCAGGCTTCAGTAGTTGTGGCATGTGGGCTCAGTAGTTGTGGCGCCCGGGCTTAGTTGCTGTGTGGCCTGTGGGACCTTCCTGGACCAGGGCTTGAACATGTGTCCCCTGCATTGGCAGGTAGATTCTTAACCACTGCCACCAGGGAAGCCCACCCAGACTTTTTTTTTTTTTTTTTTTTTCGGTACGCGGGCCTCTCACTGTTGCGGTCTCTCCCGTTGCGGAGCACAGACTCCGGACGCGCAGGCTCAGCGGCCATGGCCCACGGGCCCAGCCGCTCCGCGGCATGTGGGATCTTCCCAGACCGGGGCACGAACCCGTGTCCTCTGCATCGGCAGGCAGACTCTCAACCACTGCGCCACAAGGGAAGCCCCAGACTTTTTGCTAAGACTCACCAGTTAACTTTTTACTGTGTTTGCCTTATCAGTCTCTGTATGTATGTGTGTGTATCTCATATATGTATATATATATATTCACCGTGTATCTCATATATTATATATACATTCACAATTTTTTTCTGAACTATTTATGAATAAGTTTCAGTTATGATGCCCCATTACTCCTAAATACTTCAGCATGTGTTTCCTAAAACCAAGGCATATTCTCATAGAGGCAGTGCAACCATCAAAATCAGGAAATTAGCATATGTAGAGATACAGTATCACTCTCTAATCCCCAAACTCCATTCAAATTTCTCTGATTCTTCTAATAATGTCCTTTAAGGGAACCCTCCTACACTGTTGGTGAGATTTTAAATTGTTATGGCCACTATGAAGAACAGTGTGGAGGTTCCTTAAAAAAGTAAAAATGGAGCTACCATATGATTCTGTAATCCAACTCCTGGACATATATTTGGAAAAGATGAAAACTCTAATTCAAAAAGATACATGCACCCCGATGTTCATAGAAGCACTATTTACAATAGCCAAGGCATGGAAGCAACCTGAATGTTCATTGACATTTGAATAGATAAAGATGTGGTATATATATATACATATACAATGGAATAGTACTCAGCCATAAAAAAGAATGAAATATTGCCATTTGTAGCAATATGGATGGACATAGAGAATATTATATTAAGTGAAGTAAGAGAAAGACAAATATGCTATCACATATATGCAGAATCTAAAAAATAATACAAATGAATTTATTTACAAAACAGAAACAGATTCACAGACATAGAAAACAAACTTAAGGTTACCAAAGAGAAGGGCAGGGGAGGGATAAATTAGGAGTATGGGATTAACAGATGCACACTACAATATATAAAATAGACAACAAGGATTTACTGTATAGCATAGGGAGCTATATTCAATATCTTGTAATAACCTACAAGGGAAAAGAATCTGGAGATATATATATATATATATATATATATATATATATATATAACTAAATCACTTTGCTGTACACCTGAAACTAACACAATGTTGTAAATCAACTATAGTTCAATATAAATAAATAAATATATACACAAATACTGTCCTTTAAAGTCCAGGATCTGCTCCAAGATCAAGCATTGCATATGGTGTTCATCATGCTCTTTAGTGTCCTTCAACTGGGAACAGTTCCTCAGTCCTTTCACATCTTTTTTTTTTTTCATCATCATTTATTTACTTATTGCTAACATGAATTCAAAGCGAGTATGCAGATTCCCTTATTCTAGAGCAAATCAGGAAATAAAGACACAAGTGCCATCATCAAATCTTAATCTTCTGGGACTTCCCTGGTGGCGCAGTGGTTGAGAGTCCGCCTGCCGATGCAGGGGACGCGGGTTCGTGCCCCAGTCCGGGAGGATCCCACATGCCGCGGAGCGGCTGGGCCCGTGAGCCATGGCCACTGGGCCTGCGCGTCTGGAGCCTGTGCTCCGCAGCGGGAGAGGCCACAAGAGTGAGAGTCCCGCGTACCAAAAAAAAAAAAAAAAACTTAATCTTCAGAGAACAACATCCCCACGAGGTCGGCCTGAAGACACTCAGATTCTACCAGTTTTTGAGGTGTTCCATACTTAAGTAGTGTAGGCACTGCAGTTAATTCCAACTTTTTCCTGAAGTCATTATTTGGATCTTTCCAATAAGGTTTTTCTCCTCCTTGGCAGTAGATAAACACTCATCCTTCACCCACATGCTTCAGCCCCTCTCGTACGACTGGTTCAGCCTGCACGCAGTCGGGGCATCAGCTTTTGCCTTCAGCGTCCTTAAAACCAGAAAAATAGGCGAAAATGGTCTTGCCACTGTGCTGCTCCACCACCTGCGTGAATTCCTCGTAGCCAGACACACTCACCTCTTCGTAGCGGGCCATCGAGAGAGCGTGCCATCGGAACGCTGGAGGTGTCTTGGGTTCCGCCACTGCTGGGAGAGGCTCCATGCAGGGTGGGGCCTCATGTCTTTTCTTTTTTTTTTTTTTAAATAAATTTATTTATTTATTTTTGGCTGTGTTGGGTCTTTGTTGCTGTGCACGGGCTTCAATAGTTGTGGCACGTGGGCTCAGTAGTTGTGGCTCATGGGCTCTAGAGCACAGGCTCAGTAGTTGTGGCGCACGGGGCTTAGTTGCTCCGCAGCATGTGGCATCTTCCCAGACCAGGGCTTGAACCCGTGTCCCCTGCATTGGCAGGTGGATTCTTAACCACTACGCCACCAGGGAAGCCTGCCTCATGTCTTTTCTGATGTTGATATTTTTGAAATGTATGGGTCAATTATTTTGTAGAATGACCCTCAGTGTGGGTTTGTCTGATGTAACCTCATGATTTATGTGTTTTGGGCAGGAATACCACACAGTGATGCTGTTTTCTTCTCGGTGCATCATATCAGGAGGCAGGAGATGTCAATTTGTCCCATAACCAGTGATATTAACTTTTACCAATTGGTTAAGATGCTGTCTCCTAAAGTTAATTAGTAGCTTTTGTACTTATTAATAATACCTATTTTGACACTGGGGTGTCATTGCTTCTAGGTTGTCTCAGTGGATAGAACTAGGAAATAATATTTGTATATATATGTGTATACATACCCACATAGAAAGATATAGAAATATATAGATGTTTGTATGTCTATACCTATTTTTATATCGGTCTATCTTATATATTAAAAACTCATGAGTGCACACCAATAACTCCAACTCCAATTCAACACCAAAGGGTTTGTTCTAGCCTTCCCTCTTTTCATGATTTTAACTCTGTTCTCTGACAATAAGGAAACAGATGCCTATTAAATTCTCATGTATACAAATGTATGTAATTAATCTATTGGCAATGGCTGGTTGAATCCTTGGCCCCAGAATATGCAAACCTCCTCACCCCAGCCAGCTATTCTTGGCCAAATCCTTGACTCATATTTCCAAATGTGTGATGATGGATGGCAAATAACTGTGGTATTTCGATTCCATTGAACACAGCTAAAAGAGTGATACAAAAGTTTTACTTTAAAATGTCAATACTCCCAGTTGCATTAGAAATGACATCCATTGCAACGAATATTTAAGCTTATGATGAGAAATTTTAGATGTTTAAAATGTGGGGTGTATTTAGAATGTGGTATCTAGTTTTACTAAATTATTTTAGGGACCATGTGAACAAAAAAGTTTTAAGACCATTGTAGCAGAAGAATAGAACCAAACCATTCGGAGAGAGAAACAGAGGACAGAAGTGAGCCAGTGAGCCAGTGAGAGACAGAGAACAACAATCATTCCAAAACATATAAGAAAAGAGGAAAACACAAGAAACATGGTAAGGAGAAAACATGAAATAACATGGTAGGAATACGTCCAAATATATAAATAATCAAAAATAAATATGAATGGATTATATTCCCTTTGTAAAAGAAGGAGGCTCTGGTTTAAGTGAAAAATCCAAATTCCAGCTATATGCTATTTATAGGAAATACACATAAAACAAAACAGCATAAGAATGGAAAATGGCTCACCAGGCAAATGTATATAGAAAACAAGCATATGGAGCAACATTTGTATCAGACAAAATAGAATTTAAAACAAAAGCATTTAAAAAGCACAAAGAAGGGTGTTTCATGTTGATTAAAGGCACAAGTTATGAGTCATGCATTTTATAAACATAGTAGCATAATATTGAAATGTATAAAACAAAAACTGAAAATAAATGGTGAAATTGACAGATCCACAATCACAGCGGGAGACAAATACACCTCACTCAGAATCAACCAATAGAGCAGACAGGAAAGATGTGAATAGCACAAAAAAAAAAAAAAAAAAAAGATGTGAATAGCACAATTAACAAATATTATCTCAGAGAGAACTTTCCTCTCCACCAGGAACATGTGAAACATTCACAACATTTGATGTCATTTTACTCTTGCAGAGTGAGATTGATCTTTGTGTTTCAGGGTTTAGAAATGGAATTGTTTCCAAGTTTTAGCTTTTATGAATACAGCTGCTGTGAGCACTTGTGTACAAATCTCTGTGTGAAAAAAATCTTTGTATTTTCATTTCTCTTGGGTAAATATTCAATACCCATTGGGGAAACTGCGGGATCACGAGGTAGGTGTATGTTCAACATTTTTAGAAACTGCCAGCTTCCCGAAGTGGTTTTATCATTCGACATTTCCACCAGCAACGCAAGGCGTTCTTAGACTACTATAACAGATTGTTATTTAACTCTTTCATTATTACCCAACTTTTCATTTGTTTCTGTTGCTATGTTTTTTTCCAACTGGATTTTGAAAAGCTCATTAGAAACAGAAGCATGCGTTATACTTCTTTGTGTTTAGTATAGTGCCGAGTACACATTAGACATTCAATAAATATATTTTTAAATGATTATTAAACAGTTAGGTTGTCTGCAATATGCTTTAAAAGACAGAACATCTTTTAAATTACTCTGGCAGACTGCTACATAATACCATTTTCTTGAAAGCAGAATTCAACACAAGGTTGGTCTATCTTGGACTTATTACTAAAGCCTGGAATGTGCTCATTTTAAGGCACTAAGGCAATATTTCTAGTTACTTACATGGTGTCTATTCTACTTTCTTATTAAAAATAATAATAATAATGTTTGTTCAGGGTGCCTAGCTGAAAACACTCAGCTTCCGTATTCCCTTGAAATTATGAGTAGCTGTGGAATAAAGTTCAGGCCAATGTATAAGTGGAAGTTCTAGGCAGAGAGAATTCCAGGAAAGCTTGTTAAATGGAGAAGACTCTACTGGGATGCCTTTCACCTTTTTCCTGTTGCCCCTTTCCCCCAGGCAATGCTTCTTCTTGCCTGGAATGCTGATGAAAGTTCAAAAGGTTGAGACAGTTCAGCAGCCATCTTGCAAGCATGAGGAAGGAAGCCACAAGCTAAGGATGTCAGAGGGGAAAGACAGAGGAGTCTGGGTTCCTGATGGCATCATGGAGTGACCATCTAGCCCTGACCTAGCTCTAGACTGCCCACTTCCAGATCCCAAGTTACATGACAACTAGAAATATCATGGTGGCTGGGTTTTAATTACATGCCATACAACACAATCCTCACTTTTACAGGCACTTACCATACTGCCCTAAGTTAGATTCTCCAAATACCGTCTTTGTTTTTCTCATGAACAGGCTACTAGTATGGCTGAGGAACTAGTATGCTTAAGTATGGCATCAGGAAGTAGGTGGATCCCAAGGACATAATTTTTATCAGTGGCACTTTCTTCTGACACCAGGAAAAGAGATGAGTCACTTAGCATTAGCATCACTATTTTGTGGCCAGAAAAATTGAGGTTCAAAGGGACAAAATCATCATCTTAAGGCTGTAGATTACTTTTCCAGCTTATCTATCTGTCCCATACTTCAGTCCTACCGTTTTCCTGTAATGCCCTTTTCCTCCCTCTGTTTGCACCATAGTTTCTCAACCTCAGCATTACTGACATTTGGGGCTGGACAATTCTTTGTTGTGGGGTGAGGGCTGTCCTGTGCATTGTAAATTTTACTAGCACCCCAGGTCCTACTCACAAGATGCCAGGAGCACCCCTCACTCTTCCCAGTTATGACAACCAAAACTGTCTCTGGACATTGTCAAATATCCCTGAGAGCCAAGACCTCCCCCAGCTGAGATCCACTGCTCTAAACTGTGTCAAACATCACCCTTCTGTGCACCTGCACAGACTTCCAGCAACACACCTGTGATACTTGGCAGTACAATCCACCTATCTTGATCTCCACATTAGACTGTGAGCTCCCTGAAGGCAGGGACTGCATCTGGCTCATCTTTGTAATCCCCCTGCTCATCTACTAAATAGATTTTTAAATGGTCCAGGAGAAGAATGGGAACAGATTTCAGGAATCCTGGCTCCTTGATGCCATGATTTTGACACTCACTCTTAAAGACTCCTATGTCCCATGCCTTTGCTTGGTGTCATATTTTACAGGCTCCCACGCTGTAGTCAAGATTCTAGCAGGAAAGCACTACGTTGCTCATTGTTCTAAACACAAGTTAAATGGAAATGGAAAGCAAAAATTGTAAGACAGGGGCTTCCCTGGTGGCGCAGTGATTGAGAATCTGCCTGCCAATGCAGGGGACCAGGTTCGAGCCCTGGTCTGGGAAGATCCCACATGCTGCGGAGCAACTGGGCCCGTGAGCCACAGCTACTGAGCCTGTGCGTCTGGAGCCTGTGCTCCGCAACAAGAGAGGCCGCGACAGTGAGAGGCCCGCGCACCGCGATGAAGAGTGGCCCCCGCTCGCCGGAACTAGAGAAAGCCCTCGCACAGAAATGAAGACCCATCACAGATAAATAAATAAATTTATTTTTTTTTTAAAAATTGTAAGACAACTTTTCATACTCTCACAAGGAGAAATGAAAAACCCTTAAACGATAGGGGAAAGAGCAAAGGTCTATATATACTATTTTTGTTTCCTTAATGGAATCAAAGTTGCATCTTAATCTTGCAAAAAGTGCTATGTACACCCCTAACCCAGTTCCGATTTCCCCTGATGTTGTCCTTTTACACGACCATGGTACATTTGTCACAACTAAGAAACCGACCTGGATGCACAGGGATTCAGTACCCTCGAGAGATGGATGAAGTCTTTTGGTTTGCTAGGACTAGTGATTCTAGTGCTTTTAATTTCATGACTGTTTTCAAAGGCGGACGTTTTTGAACCGTTTAAGTAACGTTGAGACGCCAAATGCGTGGGCAGGAAATCCTCCTGGTGGTGTTGGCAGATGTTTCCTTCAATCCTGCGGCTGCCCATCCCTTTCTGGAGAAGAGTTGCAACACTTCTTGAAGTTCATTTGTGTGTATTAGGGTTCTAAGAAATTCAGTACTCCTTTGGCTTCCACAAAACGCTGTAGTTCATTTGCTCAGTAAATTAAACAGAGCCTAAAAGGGCACAACAACAAAAGGAGAAGGTTCGTTTGAAAAGTGAAAAGATATTGCACGCTCTCTTTTGCACTTGGCATTGACCCAGAGCAGTAAATGGCTCAACATTTGGTTTTGTCTCCTTAAAGAAAGCACAAACTCTCCATTGTCGGTACCTTTATTGACACCAAGGTTCAAAGGTGGCAAGAGAAGCAAGTTTTATCTTACTTGAAAGAAGTTTAAGTGCTGTAGGCCCCATTAGTGCTAAGAGAATAAACATCAGTTCACCGGCTTTGAACTTTTTTTAATAAGCTTTTTTTTTTTTTGGTGTAATTCTATATTGACAGAAAAGTTGCAAGGCCGGTACAGAGAATTCCCATATGCTACCAACCCCCAACCTGGTTCTAGTTTCCCCTAATGTTATCAGCCTACACTACCATCGGTACATTTGTCAAAACTCAGAAACCAACACTGACACAGTGCTATTAACTAAACTCTAGACTTTATTTGGATTTCAACAGTTTCTCTCTTAAAGTCTGTTTTCCATTCCAGGATCCTGCCTTGGTTTTGATTACTTAGCTTCTGTATGGAACATCTATTTTTGCAAAATGTTTCATGACTAATTTCAGTAAATGATATTTGTTTGAAGTGCTGGATTTACTCAAGTGCAACCTTCCCAGACACATACGTACCCTGAGGCTCTAACTCCAAAATAACAGCAACTGAATCCCTCCCCCACTGGTGAGGTGGCCTTGCCTTTAGGTGATGCTGTGAGGTTTTTCATGACCTGGCTTGTAGGACACTAGATTTCCTGAGAATGGCCCAGGGACTCTCAACATTAAAAGAAAAAAATCCTCTCTTTTATTTATACTGACTTTGTACATCTGATATTCCTGTGGGGAAAGACAGCAAGCTGAACATATTCTGTTGTCTCATAAACTTTTTTTTTTTCATGACAACATCCAGGATTTATGTGATTCCAAGAGTCAGCTGGGTAAAATATAGATGAAACTCTGGTTTGTTGATTAAAGGAGATACGAGAAGAGAAAAGCTTTGAGAGCGGAGGAGTAGAATTATGATTGCCTCTGAGAATACTGGGACAGAGACCATCCATCTTCCATTTCCAGACACTGTAAGAACAGTCCTTACAACCTGGGTGCTGGGAGCCTGGGCTTGTGACACAGATGGATGGACATCAGGCAGGTTTTCGGCTCTAACATGCACTAGTTAGGGAACCTTGGATAAGTTACTTAACCCCTCTGAGCCTCAGTTTCCCTGTCAGAAAAATGAGAATCAAGAGTTGACCAAGATAATATATTAAACACAGTTCATGACACAGAGAAAGCACACCATGCATGTAAAGAATTATTGTTACCGAGGGCCATCCACCTTAATGCCGAGTACCATTCCCACAATCTTCCTAGTTTCCCATTAATCTCATCCTTTCTTCTGTCTTTTGATATTTGGCAGCCAGGAAGTTTGACAGGTCCCAGAAGGTTAAGTAGAACAATGGTGGGTCCAAATCTTTAAAATATGTCTGAGTATAAAATTTGATCACTGGTCACAAGCAGGGACAGGGTCCATGAAGCAGGAGATGTGTCATAGCAATGGACACCAGGTGAGTTTTCGCCAGCTGCTCCCTCCCCCAACAAGAGAACAAAATGCCCACTTGATCCCTGGGTGGACTGGACCTGGCCATGGGCTGCTGATGACCGGCTCTGTCAGTGTGACCTAGGACACCATTCCCAGCAGAGGGCAGCAAACATTTCCTGGGTACACAGACCCCTGACCTCTGGTGAGATTCCGGGGCAGGGTCTGGATGACACCATCCCTGGGGGTGGGGAACTTGAGCTGCTCTTCACAGAACAGGTGAGCCAGCCTGCAGGATCTGGGAAAGAAGAGGTTGAATCTCCAATTTAAAAAAGGAAATGTTGTTTCCTACTGAACACAATCGTTTTCTGTTTGGAAATGAGTGGTAATTTCCAGCCTAGAGTTCCGGAATTACAGAGTTTATTATAGTCCTTAGCACCCACAACGTGCTCCCAAAAGCCCTTGTCATGGTCTGTGCCAGAGGTGGGGGTCCGACCACTAAACTTGAACAGGACGGTGGAGATTAGTGCTTGACTCTGCTGGGTGGCCTGGAATAAACCATGAACCTCTTCAAGAGTTTTTTTTTTTTTGAGTGGTTCTGAAGAGCCTAGGGACAGGACAGGAATAAAGACGCAGACGTAAAGAATGGACTTGAGGACACAGGGAGGGGGAAGTGTAAGCTGGGACGAAGTGAGGGAGTGGCATGGACATATATACACTACCAAATGTAAAATAGCTAGCTAGTGGGAAGCAGCCGCATAGCACAGGGAGATCAGCTCGGTGCTTTGTGACCCCCTAGAGGGGTGGGATAGGGAGGGGGGGAGGGAGACGCAAGAGGGAGGAGATATGGGGATATATGTATATGTATAGCTGATTCATTTTGTTATACAGCAGAAACTAACACACCATTGTAAAGCAATTATACTCTAATAAAGATGTTAAAAAAAAAAGAGTTGTTTTTTTTTTTCCGTTGTTGTTTGTTTTACTAGAAAAGACAGGAGTGTGCATGAAAGCAACCTAGCAGAGTGCCTGCAACACAGGAAGGAGTTTCTTGCATTTAGTTCCAGGCTCCAGAGCAAAGGCAGCCCATCCCAGCCTGAGCCTCTTCACTTCACTTGGGAGGCCCTGACTTGGTATCTGAAGGAGGATGACAGCAGCAGAGACAACCCCCTGTTTGAACTCCCCCTGCCCACAAATGGCCTCTTTGGTGCCCGGGAACAAAGTGCAGGTGACCAGAGTGCCCACCCACCAGCCTTAGACCCCCATCCAGGGCAGCACTGTCCAGGGACAGGTGCATCCACTGAAGGAACGAACACAGATTCTCCGACATCCCAAAGATACATACTGGGGGACAGGAGTCCTCTAGAGTCACTTTCCAGGTGACCAGGTGACTTTATAACGCAAAAGGCCTGTGAGTCTGACTTTTTCTTACCTTCTGGAACAGAGAAAGGGGGTGAGAAGATAGCGGCCCTGGGTACAGCTTTGAATGGGAATAAACATTTCTCAATTGAGGTGTTTCATCAGTGTCTTGAAAAATCAAATTTGTTCAGGCTTGCAGGAAATGGATTGTCTAAGTGTCACTTTAAAAATTTGGTGGGGGGGGAATTGAAAACAGTTTTCTAAAGGGACTCCCCTACTCTTGATCAGCAAATGTCCCCCACCCCTCCAGGAACCAGGACAAGAGAGAGCAATTTGTACTGACTTGAGGTTCTCCTGAAAATTTCCACCCTTTGCCTGTGCTCAAACATTTGCATTCAAGGATTTTTTAAATTTATGTGTCCACGTGCAATAAACTGATATTTCCAACATCATGATCAGAACCACAGCCAGAAAACCTTGATTTGGGGTCATTCATTCATCCCGAAAGCTGTGCCACCTTTATCTTCTCTCGGAGAGCAGAATCTAGAAGAGGAGAAAGATAATAAGTAATTCTAAGGTAGTATAACTGTAACCAGTCCTTAGGAGTGGTACCGAGGAGCGAGGACCTAACTCTGTAGGGCCATCCGGGAAGGCCTCATAGAGGAGGCAATATTCGTGAGAGCCTTGAAGGATGAGTAGGAGTTTGCATAGGATTTAGCTTTACTTTTTCCCTTGCCACTTCTCCCTGCTAGAGCTAGGTGCCACCTGGACCCTGAGCTAGAATCTCAAGAAAGCAGTAATGGTTCACCTGGGGCTAAAAAAGACCTGAAACTAACACAACATACATGTATTCAACCTTTGACACCTGCTACTATTCCTGAGACTAAGTGGATAAGAAGATCCTTCCGGATTTCTGTATACTTATTTCAACTCTCCTGGGACATCCTTTGTCCCTTTCCTACTCTCATCCTTAGTCTCCTTCAAGACTTCCTTGGTATTTTTGTTTTAACCAACAACTTTTCTTTAAAAATGGAGGCAGGAGTGAGAGAGAGAGAGAGAGGATTCCCTCCCATCCTGCCCACCCTTCCCTTGTTTGGCTTTAAATTCTGCCCAGTCACTCTCTCCCTGGTTCCTTGCTGTGCTTCTCTCCTTAAAGGAGTCAGAAGGGACTTCTGGGTGTCTGAGCTCAGGCAGTGCTGTCACTCTCCCGAGCCCCAGGGACGGGTTATCTCTCGGGGTCAGGAACCCGGTGGGAACCCGGGGTCCTAGGACCGGAGGCTGTGCCCCCCATCCCCTGCAGCTCTCCTCACTTTGTACAATGAGGTAGCTGACCTTTTCCATTTCATCTTGTTCTTTTTTCTCTGCACCCCACTTGGTTTGGCAACCATGAATCAACCTGTTTCCTCCTTGGCATTTCTTACATGTATCCCACTGAAATTAAAAACTCAAAAGGAAGAGGCCTCGTAGACCTTGAAACGTTCAGCTTACTTTCTGGCCTTGGCCGCTGGCTTGACTGGTCCCACCTGCTCTCCTGGGAGAGTGGGCAGCTGACGAAATCCAGAGGCCTCGAAACCTCCCTTAGAGTAAGTGTTCTTGTTTGCACATCCTGGTTCAAAAGCCGGAACCGCTGGTTGGAAATCAATCAGGGAGTAAAGTTACTGAATTAGTGGATCTGCTTCAAGCTTCAGGCAGTGGCCTTCCTGAGAAAGGCAGAATCTGCATGTTTCTTTCACAGATTAAAACCTCCCTTGTTTGTTTACTCTCTACTTCTGAAAGTTCTTGGAACGCTTTTCCAGGAAGAAGCCAGGTAATGGGACATCGGGAAAATAAAGAACAGTAAGCCTTGTTTGTATCCTCCTTACTCCCTTTATTTTCAAAGGAACCAACATGAGGATGTGTGAAATAAGTTAGTATTAGGAACATTAGCTAATGAGTACAGGACGTGAGCCAGGAACTGTGCAGAGCCCTTGGCATCTACTCTTTAATTTCTGCAAGGTAGGAATTGGCTCATTTTCTCAGAAGAGGAAGGAGTTAAGCCCAAGGTCATGTGGTAGAACTGGGATTCAAACTTAGATGCCTGTGACTTCGGAGATTGTCCAGTTTCCTGGAGGTTGCACAGGCATGGAAAGAACCCAGGCCTGGCCTATTGCTTTTAGGACAAGATGCTTCTGAGGCAACCCCCACCTTCAGTGATTTGCATTGTATCTAAGAAACTGAAAACCCAAGTCAAGGTGTCTGAAACCAGCAAAAGAATATTCCTTTCGGTCCCTGTTCCCCTCCATCGTTGGGGGTATAGACTAGGTGACATTTACTGTGCAAACAGCAGACCGGGATCCAGGCAGAGTCCACACCTAGCTGAGTAAGTAGCACCTAGAGGCCCAGGCAGGGCACGCAAGGTCCCCAGCGAGGCCTCATTTTGAGAGGTAAACAGGAGAAGGGGTCTGTGGGCTGGGAGCCGGGAGTGCGGAGAGCTGGTCCTGGTGCTGCCACTTTTACTTCTCTGCCCTTCATCTGGAAGTGGAGGAAATCAACTCAATGATGTAGGAATCTGGCTGCAGGGGTCAGTTTGCCTTGGGCAGTGCGGCCTGATGGGTAGGCCTGCGGAGGTTAGAATCCAGCTCCCTGGGTTCAAGTGTGAGCTTCACCACTTACAAACTCTGTGACCCTAGACAAGTCCTTAACTTTTCAGAGCCTCTGTTTTCCTATTATTCATCCAAGAATAATAGTAGGACCCACCTCACAGGGTTATCAAGAAATCAGAGTCAGAATGCACAATAGAATTCTAGAATATTCCATCCTGGCTACAAGAGTTCTTTCCTCTGGCTTTTTGTTGTTGTCGGGGAACCTGAGATTCAATTCAAGCAATAGTTAACAAACAAACAAACAAAAAAAGAGTTAACCTCTTAGAGTTAAAGCTTAGTTCAGGGCTGGTATCTAGGAAACAGATGTTGGGAATTATTAGTGATTCCCTAATTCTGCAAATATTCACTGAATGCCTGGCACCTGCAGGGCTCTTGTGTCCAGGAGGAGATGCGCCCAAATGGTTATGACACAGACGTAACAGCATCATGCAGAGGATAAGGAAGCTGCCCTGATGCTTCAGAAACTTCTCTGGAGGCCCAGACACAGCAAGACTCATGGGAGAATGTGTACTTTGTGGTCACCATAGCACGTTTTCAGTCCCGACGTGACACCGGTCAGCTGGATAATATTGGACAATTTACATAACTTCTCTGAATGATTTCCTCCTCTTATGATGGTTAGTTTTATGAGTCCATTTGGCTAAGCTATAATACCCAGTTAGTCTGTTAAACACTAATCTAGGTGTTGCTGTGAAGATATTTTGTAGACGTGATTAACCTCTGCAATCAGGTAAAGGGGATCATCTGAGCGGGCCTCCTCCAATCAAAGACAGGCCTTAGGAGCAAATCTGAAGTTACTCAGAAGAAGAAGAAATTCCTTCTCAGGCAGCACTGGCTTCTGCCCAGTTTCCAGCCTGCCAGTCTACCCTGCAAACTTCAGACTTGCCAGCCTCACAACCACATAAGCCAATTCATATGCATATATGAGTCTTTATCTATATACACACATGTATATGACTCATCCCTCCTCCTGGTCCTGGTTCTTTGGTAGGAGGCAAGCAGACACCCTTCTTCCCTTTCTCTTCCCTGACCCCCCCCCAGGACCCACTACCTCCTGCTCCTCTCAGTTTTCCCACATCTAGTCGTGAAACCACAGAACTTGGACCTGGAGGGCCCCTGGGGCTGTGTAGTCCACCCTCCTCTGCATGTGGATGAAGACATTCAGACGGAGAAAACCTGTGATTTGTCCCAGGTCTGGTGACTAGCACTGAAGGCTGCCCTGCAGGGTTGGGACAGGAATGAGACCAGAGAGACACTTGCCTCAGGTGCAAAATTCAAGAGAAATTCAGTAATCAAGATAAAGAATACTTTGATGCAATTTTTTTTTTTTTTTTTTTTACGGTACGCGGGCCTCTCACTGTTGTGGCCTCTCCCGTTGCGGAGCACAGGCTCCAGACGCGCAGGCTCAGCGGCCATGGCTCACGGGCCCAGCCGCTCCGCGGCATGTGGGATCTTCCCGGACCGGGGCACGAACCAATGTCCCCTGCATTGGCAGGCGGACTGTCAACCACTGCGCCACCAGGGAAGCCCTGATGCAATATTTTTAAAAATCTAAATTGCTGCAAAAGAAATCTGTGATGAACAAAATATCCCATTTTTTGTTACTATTTTTTTAATGTTTTATATTGGAGTATCCTTGATTAACAATGTTGTGTTAGTTTCAGGTGTACAGCAAAGTGATTTGGTTATACAAGTATCTATTCTTTTTCAAATTCTTTTCCCATTTAGGTTATTACAGAATATCGAGCAGAGTTCCCTGTGCTATACAGTAGGTCCTTGTTGGTTATTTTAAATATAGTAGTGTGTACGGGTCAATCCCAAACTCCCAATCTATCCCTTCCCACACCCTTCCTCCTGGTAACCATGAGTTCGTTCTCTAAGTCTGTGAGTCTGTTTCGGATCAGTGTTGTTGGTTTTTTCTTGTGCTGCATGCTCCATTGAGGTTGGCACAGCACCGTTGCCCTGTGTCCACTGGGGTCTTTGTATTACACATGGCGTCACGTGCTCCCTGTGGTGCTGTCATTATCATGCGTGTGCTTTCCTCTGGCCACTGAGACCGCACAGAGGCGGCCAAGGGACTGAGGGGTTTTCCCGGATGCGGGACTTTCAGTGCTTAAATTGGAAGAGTCCCAGCAAACCAGGATGGTTGGTCGCCTATCAGAGAAAGAAGCAGGGACCAGATCTTATGCACTTTTGTGTCCCTGAGCCACTTGATGGCAGTCAGTAATTTTTCTTGACTGAGTTTGCCCTTTCTGGCAGAGCGCTTGGCAGGCACTCGGCACATCCCTAATCCGTTTCATATCTGAGGCACAGAAAGGAAAAAGGGACTTGGCCAGGACCCACTGGCTAATCCCTGGTGTTCCTGTGCCCAACCCGCCTGCCTCCTGAGTGTCCGGCCTGCTGCTGCTCACCCATGATCATCCCCCGGGATTCCTGAGATATGGGTGTAACTAGTGTAACCGGTAAAGGCTTAATTGCCTAAAACCTGCCCAGGAGGCTGGTGGTCTTTATTTATTTTTTTAAACAAGCACTAGATTTGGAAACTCTATGCCTAGACACAATGGTCCTTTTGCTTCTAGGATCAGTACACCCTGCCTTCAGCTAACAGACTTGGTGTGAGTTTCGGCCACTCAAAATGGATGTTCTCTTGCTCTCTGTCCATCCTCCTGCTCTACCAGTCCCTGCTTCACTCACATGACTACCCAACCCTCTTCATTATAGGGCTTCATTAATCCCTGTTTATTGATGAGCCCACCTGATGTCAATTCCCCCTATAAAGGGCAGCCTCCTTCTCCTCCAAGCAAGGAAGATTACTGCTATGTCCTTCCTGCTGTCTGCTGTACATGGTGGCGGTATTGCTCCAGGACCCTTTGTGTAAGATCCTCTGTCCAACAAGTCATTGATGTCTCTGTAGCTGTCTCCAGGCTCTTTCTTTGGTCTCAAGGCTGGGCAACTACAAGGCTCTCAGGCCTGCGAGGTGCAGCCCAACACCTGGGAACATTCCAGGCAGGTTGCTAACTAAACAGCCTTGACTCGGTCACCTGAGTCAAGACCCCTGACTGCCTTGGGCCCGAGTTTCCTCAGTTACCAAACGAAAGCCTTGAACTTGCTATTCCAGGAGATAGCAGGGTGCCTCTGTGACCATCATCTGTGAAGCTGGCATCATGATACCTTTTAAGGTAATTGTGAGGATGAAGTGGGATGATGTATGGAAACCGCCTTGCACAATCCCTTGTGGGAGGTCATTTGTTTTCCTTCTTTCTAGTTCTGCTGAGTCTAAAGTACAGTGATTTTATGATTCCACTTTTACAATCAGTAGCACAGTTCATTTATTTCACTCCAAAATGTCTTAGTGTTCGCCTACTGTGTGCCAAGCATCATCTTAGATATTAGGTGCTAAGCACATGATGGTGAGCAAGAATCTGGTTAGAAAACATCAAAATTATCCAGAAATCCCCTGCAAAGAAAGAACGAGCAAAAAGACCAACGGCAGAAAGCACCTAGAGGTCAGAAATCATCCCTGTGATAGCCATTTTAGATTGAGTAGATGCTACTTAGCAGGTGGTCACAAGTCTCCCAAGTGGCTGCTATTCTTGTATTTAAAACACCTGCTGCTGTTTCCAGGATGCTGACATTTACTTTGGTCTTTATGTCAATGCCTTTTGTACAGAGAGCCAGCTGTGGGGCTTTTCTGTTTCAACATTGTCCCTGAATTGTGCTTTGTTGATAAGAAAATAAACACCACTTGCTAAGATAGCACCGAGCAGCCTTTAAGACTGGTTGGAGCAGGAGCCTTCAGCTCAAGATGAAGAATAGGTTTTCTCTTGCTGGTGTTAGGAATGTTGTCCTTCTTCGTGGCTTGATCATGTGGCTTAATTTTACTTTACCTAGTGTTGCTTCTGTCCTCCTGCTTTCCCTTCCTTGGAGCCCTTTTTAATAATTCCTCTCTACTTGTGGGATTTTACCAGACAGTTGAGGATTGATGAGCCATAAAAAGTAAAGGTTAGAGAGCAGATGAATGGTTGCCAGGTGCTGGGGGTGGGGAAGAACTGGAGGGTGAGTGCTTATTGGGGGCGGGGTCTCCTTTGGGGGAGTGATGAAACTGTTTTAGAACTTGATAGAGGTGGTGGTTTCACAACATTGTGAATGTACTAAATGCCATGAAACTGCACACTTTAAAATGATTACTTTTATGTTATGTGAATTTCACCTCAATCAAAAACAATAAACGTTACGAAGCCAGATACAAAAGAATATGATCTGTATGAATCAATTCATCTGAAGTTTGGGAACAGGCTTGTCTCTGGTGATAGAAATCAGAACAGGGGTAGCCGGGGAGGAAAGGACATGACTGGAAAGAGGCACAGGGAACTTTCTGGAGTGATGGAAATTGTCTGCATCTTGTTTTGGGCAATTGTTACAGAGTATAAACAATTGTCCAAAAGTACCGAATTGTATGTTAAGATTTGTGCATTTTATTGATGTTAATTATACCTCATTAAATTTTTTTAAATTTTTAATTAAAAAATGAAAAGGTGGGGAATTCCCTGGTGGTCCAGTGGTTAGGACTCCAGCTTTCACTGCCGAGGGCCCAGGTTCAATCCCTGGTCGGAGAACCAAGATCCCATAAGCCTCGTGGTGCAGCCAAATAAAAATAAAAGACAGAGAACCCAGCGATATTTTTTTTAACATTTATTTATTTTTAATTAATTAATTTTTGGCTGCATTGGATCTTAGTTACTGCGCATGGGCTTTCTCTAGTTGCGGCCAGTGGGGGCCACTCTTCCTTTCGATGTGCGGGCTTCTCATCACGGTAGCTTCTCTTCTTGTGGAGCACAGGCTCTAGGCACGCGGGCTCAGCAGTTATGGCACACGGGCTTAGCTGCTCCGCGGCATGTGGAATCCTCCCAGACCAGGGCTCGATCCCATGTCCCCTGCATTTGCAGGCGGATTCCTAACCACTGCCCCACCAGGGAAGTCCTGGTCCCAGCAATATTTGATTTGACAAGTTTCCCTGGAGTCAATTCATCCATTTTTTAAAAATTAATTTTTATTGGAGTAAAGTTGATTTACAATGTTGTGTTAGTTTCTGCTGTACCGCAAAGTGAAGCCGTTATTCATATACATATATCCACTCTTTTTTAGATTCTATTCCCATATAGGTCATTACAGAGTATTAAGTAGAGTTCCCTGTGCTATACAGTAGGAATTCATCCATTTTTAAAGGTGTTGCCCTGAAGAACTGTTTGCTGGTACTTCATTGCTTGTTTTATGAGTACAGTTTTTGGAGGGGAAGAGGTTGCATTATTACTCACTTGTGGGCATATGGCTTTTGTACACACATAATTTCATTTCGGAGAACTCTATGTGCTTTGAGCTAATGGAGCTGGGTCCTGAGCACAATAGTAGATTTAGCCCTCTCTGGAGAGGGGCTTTGAAAAAGCGGTCACCTGGGGACTTCCCTGGTGGTCCAGTGGTTAAGACCCTGTGCTCCCAATGCAGGGGGCGCTGGTTCCATCCTGGTCGGGGAACTAAGATCCCGCATGCCATGAGGCACGGCCAAAAGATTAAAAAAGAAAAGAAAAGAAAAGAAAAAAATGGTCACCAGCCTTGTTTTGTAGTCAGATGCTCTGGGTTTGACCCTACCTCATCTATCTGCCTCAGCCACTTGGTAGTTGTGTGACTTTGGGCAAGTTGCTTAATTTCTCAAGGCATGCCTTCCTCCTGGGGTAAAAGCAGGAGTGATAACAGCCCCCCTAGCAGCACTGTCTTGAGGACTGAGCCAGCTGATCCCAGAGTCCAGCACAGGGAAAGGTGTCAGAAAGCAGGGCTGTGTGAGTAGGATTGTCAGGTAAAATGTAGAACATCCAGTTACATTTGAATTTCAAATAAACAACAAATAATCTTTAGCATATCAGTGTTATGCACTGAATGTTTGTGTTTGCCCCTCCAACCCCCAAATTCACACATTGAAGCCCTAACCTGTATTTGGAAGAAGTAATTAAGGTTAAATGAGGTCAGATGGGTGGGGCCCTGATGCAATAAAGTTAGTGTCCTTAGAAGAAACACCAGAAAGCTGCTCTCTGTTCTCTCCCCATCCTGTAAAGACACAGTGAGAAGGCTGCCATCTGCAAGCCAGGAAGAGAACTCTCACTAGAAAATGAATTAGCCAGAACCTTGATCTTGGACCCCTAGCCTCCAGAACTGTGAGAAAATCATTTTTGTTGTTTAAGCCCCCACATCTATGGTATTTCATTATGGCAGCCCAAGCTGACGAGTACAAAGCATGTATCAAATATCATACTGTTTATCTGAAATTCACATTTAACTGATCATCCTGTATTTTCATTTGGTAAATCTGGCAACCCTATGTTTGAGGCATTATAGAAAGCCTTGTCATCATTAAGGGATAAAATGAAATGACATATCTGGTGAAAAATAAACAGATTCATTCTCTGAAAAGTTCACCTGTGGAGCTAAATTTAGATTCTGGGAAAACTGAGCCTCAGAGACCTTAGATTTGTGGACCCCCGCACAGCAGAGGATGGAAGTAAGACTCTGAACTAAGAACAAAGGGATTAATGGAAAGTCTTCAGAACAAATGGTTAGACTTCCAGGCCTCATTCCCTCTCCTAGTCCCAGGCAGTTTATCCCCAAACAGGAGTTCAGAGGTTCTTCTCCAGAAAAACTGAATTGTCCCAGATAAATGACTTACATGCCCTGTCATTTTGGGAGCCCTCAAACGAAAAAGACAGGCTTTCCCTTGATCACGTTACAGGGAAAACCAAATGATTGACAAGCCCCCAACCCCAACAAATACAGAACCTTGAATCAGGTTTCTAGTTCCTCCATTCTTTTCTTTCTTTAAAAATTATTATTTATTTATTTTTGGCTGCATTGGGTCTTCGTTACTGCAGGCAGGCTTTCTTCAGTTGCGTTGACTTCGTTGCAGTGCACGGGCTTCTCATTGCGGTGGCTTCTCTTGTTGCGGAGCACAGGCTCCAGGCGTGTGGGCTTTAGTAGTTGTGGCATGCAGGCTCAGTAGCTGTGGCTCGTGGGCTCTAGAACGCAGGTTCTGTAGTTGTGGCGCACGGGCTTCATTGCTCCGCAGCATGTGGGATCCTCCCGGACCAGGGCTCGATCCCATGTCCCCTGCATTGGCAGGTGGGTTCTTAACCACTGCGCCACCACAGAAGCCCAGTTCCTCCATTCTTAACTTTGAACTGATGGCCAAGGATCCTTAGACATTTGAGGAAATTCTTCACTATGAAAGCCTGAGAACAAAAGAAAAAGAAAAAGGAACCTGAGAAAACAGAAGCAATGCAGGGGATATGAGAAAACAAAACAACAACAGTAATAAGTAACCCCAAACCTAGAGTCATTATCCTCAGACAGGTAGGGAAAATATTGCCATCACTTCAGAACAGGATGTTATGAAAAAGGAACAAAATTTAAAAAGAGCTCTTGATAAGAAGAAGTATGATAGCTAAAATTAAAAAGCAACAACAAAAAACCCCAGAAAGCTTGTAAGGTAGAGACAAAGAAATGCCTGGGGGAGTAGAACAAAAAGACAAAGAGATGGACAATATGAGAGAAAAAAGTATTCCCTATTGGTGGCTCAATCCAGGAGGTCTAATATCCAACTAATAGACGTTCCAATAAGAAAGAACAGAGAAAATGGAAGTGTGGAAATTATTGAAGACGTAATACAAAAAAAAATTTTCCCCAAAGTAGAGGCTATGAAGCTTTATCTTTAAAAGGGTTTTCTGACTACCCAGCACAGAGAATGCAAAGAGCCACAGGAAGGCATTTTTACATTCAGAACACCATGGATAAAGAGAGAGTAGTACATTTCTAGAAAGAAAAACAATCAAATACAACAGACTGGAAATCATAACGGATAGAATTTCTCAACAGCAACATTCAAACCTTGAAGTCATGGGCAACGTCTTCAAATTTTGAGGAAAATTATTTTCAACTTTGACTTCGCAACCCAGCCAAACCCACTAATCACGTGTTAGGATGGAATAAAGAATTTCTTCAAATATTCCAGGACTCAAAAAATGTATCTTGCAGGAACTCCTGGCAGTCCAGTGGTTAGGACTAGACGCTTTCACTGCTGTGGGCCTGGGTCGATCCCTGGTCAGGGAACTAAGATCCTGCAAGCTGTGTGGTGCAGCCAAAAAAAAAAAAAAAAGTATCCTGCCATCCCATAGAATGGGAGAAAATGTTTGAAAATCCTATATCTGATAAGGGACTTGTATTTAAAATATATAGTCTATTATAATTTAATAATAAAAAGACAAGCCATTAAAAATGGAAAAAGGATCTGAGCAGACATTTCTCCAAAGAAGATACACAAATGGCCAACAAGCACATGAAAAGATGTTCAACATCATTAGTCATTTAGAGAAATGCAAATCAAAAGCACAATGAGATATCACTTTATACCAACTAGGGTGGCTTTAATTAAAAAGACAGAAAATAACAGGTGTTGATGAGGTGGAGAAATTGGAATCAACTCTCACCCCCTGCTGGTAGGAATGTTAAATGGTGCAGCTGCTTTGGAAAGCAGTCTGCAGTTTCCTCAAAATGTGGAATAGAGTTACCCTGTAACCCAGCAATTCCACTTCTAGGTATATACCCAAGAGAAAGGAAGACATGTCTATACAAAAACTTATACACAAATTTTCATAGCAGCATTATTTATAAGAGCCAAAAAGTAGAGACAACTTATGTCCATCAACTGATAAGTAGATAAATAAACCGTAGTTTATCTCTACAATGGAATAATATTTGGCAATAAAAAGAGTTGAAAGCAGGGACTCAAGATACTTGCACACCACGTTCATAGCAGCATTATTCACAAATAGCAAAAAGGTGAGAGCAACCCAAGTGTCCATTGATGGATGAATGGATAAACAAAACGTGGTCTATACCTACAATGGAAAAGGAAGGAAATTGTGACACACGCTCTGACACAGATAAACCTGGAGGATGTTATGGCAAGCGAAATAAGCCAGTCACAAATGACATGAGGTCCCCATGAGTAATCAAATTCATAGAGAAAGTAGAACAATGAATGCCTGGGACTAGGGGGAGGGCAAATTAGGGAGATGTTTAGTGGGTATAGTGTTTCAGTTTTGCAAGATAAAAAAGAGTTTTGGAGACTGGATGCACAACACAATGTGAATGTACTTAACACTACAGAACTGTACACTTAAATGGTTAAGATGGTAAATTTTATTATGTGTATTTTACCATAATTAAAGTTTTTAAATAAAGTGCTGATACATGCTACAACGTGGATGAATCTTGAAAACTTTATGCTAATTGAAAGCAGCCAGTCACAAAGAACCATGTACTGTGTGATTCCATTTATATGAAATGTTCATAACAGGCAAATCCATAGAGGCAGAAAGTAGGTTTGTGGTTGCCCAGGGCTGGCGTGGTAGAATAGTGAGAGGGGTTGGGGGTAACAGCTAAAGGTATGGAGTTTCTTTTGGCGTGGGGATGATTGTAGTTATGATTTCACAACTCTGTGAATATACTGGACACCGTTGAATTTTACATTTTAAATGGATTAATTATACGGTATGTAAATTTTATGCAAATTAAAGATGTCCATATGTAAAGATGTCCACTGCATATGTTTAGGGCACTACAGGCCAGATGTGCTTCAGGAAAATAAGAACATGTCCAAGAAAGAGGAAGTAATGAGATCCAGAAAATAAAGAACTCCCACGCAGGAGCGGGTGAAGAGACTCTGAGGAGGACGTTTGTACCACAAGCTAAGGAAGCAAACAGTCTACATTGGAGCAGGAAGGCTCTAGATAGGAACAACAACAACAAAAATCCACAAAAGCATTTGGGTAAAAAATTTTTTTAAAAAGCAACAATTACATAGAAAGGTAAGAAAATGAAAATAAACAAGGTTGTTATCAAGTACAGGAAAACGAAAAAGTTCCAAAAAAAAAGGAAATCTAATCATCATAGACTATGCGTCTCAGCTGTGACTAATAATAACAATCATAATAACTCACACCACTAATAAAAATGGTGACATAAAATATATCGGAAGAATGAGGGGCAGTGGGGGGTGATGGTAAAAAGAGAATGAATTTCTCATCTGCAAGTCAATTAAGGAAGTCAAAATAGAACAATATAAGGTTATTATTTACAGAAATGGAGATAAACCCATGACATAACATGAAGTAATGGCAAGGAAGTTGCCTCTGAGGGGTAAGACTTGGGAGAGGGGAGAGGTAGGGTAGGCAACCTGGATTTTGTTGTAAGCCTTTTAAGTCTTCCTTGACTAAAAACAAAACAAGCTATATGCACATGTTACTTAGAATGTAGTTTAAAAAGGGAAACCTAGAATTAGAATGATCAAATCGCATGCCTACTGAACACTTTTGCATGCCTATTTCCTATTCAGGAAAATGGGGGGTACTTTTAGAGCTCAGAGCACCGAGATGGAGGAGGGAGGGGAAAATGCAAGAATTGGAGGTGAGGTGCCCCACACAGAGACACTCTCTTCCACCTCCAGCTGTGTCTAACTCCTGGGGCCAGCCTCATTTCTTGCTGCCCTTCTCCCTCTGAGGTTATGGATTCCAGGTCCCACAGTCCCACCCCTCCACCCCCCACCCCCGCCCCCAAAATGTTCTTGCTCATCAATCCCTGTGTCTATGGGAATCTTCCCAGCACTGCATCCCAGACTCGCTGGCTCAGTTTGCTTGCTCTCAGATGACCATCCTGGCTTCCCAGCTGACCTTGCCCCAAACTTACTTTTCTAAACATGACACTTGGGACTTTGCCTGCCTCTCTGCATTTGGGGTTCAGACTCCAATTCCTCCATACACCCCACAGCTGCAGACCAACCGCACCCAGCCCGGCTCCCGAAGGCCTAGCCTAGGGAGAATCCAGGATCCACCTGCATGACCAAGAGGGAAAGTCACCTCTAGAGAATCACCACAGCTCTCTGTAGTCTCAGACCCCTCACTGGTAACTTGGGAGAGATTATCCATGTTGTGAAGATTCAAGGTGTACAGCAATTCGAACTGTGACCGGCACAGAGTGGGCCTAAGGAAATTATTAGCCAAAGAAACACTGAAGGAGCATTTCTAGTCAGGCCAAGAAACAGCAGCAGACAGTTGGCTTTGGTGAGTGCGTGGGCAGCGGGACAGAGCCAAGACTTCTGGAAGCGAGGCCAAGCTGAGTGAGGGTCTCAGATTTTAACAGTTCCTAAGAAAAAACCAAAACATACAGAACAACAGCTGTGTGAATAATTTGATGGTCTTCTACACCCATCCCCGGGGCTCTGATGCCGTTTGACCACACCCGGTACGCGGGCCTCCCACTGTTGTGGCCTCTCCCGTTGCGGAGCACAGGCTCCGGACGCACAGGCTCAGCGGCCATGGCTCACAGGCCCAGCCCCTCCGCGGCATGTGGGATCTTCCTGGACCGGGGCACGAACCCGTGTCCCCTGCCTTGGCAGGCGGACTCTCAACCACTGCGCCACCAGGGAAGCCTGAGACTCAGCATCTTTAAGTGCAAGACAAAAGCCTGTGTTCATCCAGGATTCCTCTTCCCTGTTCCCCTTCTTTCCATTTCAGAACATCCCCAACCCTGGGCAGGTCTGAGCTTTCTCATCAACCTCTCAGTTGTGCCTTGACCTGCAATGTGATAAAAGACTTCTTGCTTTACTTTCTCTAGAACCATCTCCACGTATCTTTCTGTTGATACCTTCCTGACACTCCTACTATTTAACAACTGAGTCAATATTTCCCTTGGGAAATTCCTACTGACACTGGACTTCCTTGACTTTATGATTCTTTTATCAACATCTTTTCATTTCACTATTTTTTAAAAAGCCTCTAAATACGGTGTTATGACTATATTGAAATTTCTCAGGTACTGTAGCTTGTTTATTTCAAAGGCCGCTGCTTGGAGGGCTGAGAATCTTTAAACCGCATTAAGATATTTGACTTGGATCCGTTTTTCATGATAAGCTAGTACTTTACTGATCCCAGACTTTCCAGTAGGTCAATTTTGCCAAGGAAGAATATTTGCTAAGGAGCGACCATCTATTACCATCCCCCAAAGTAAGAAGGGCATGATCTCAGAATAGAGAAAGGTCTTTTAAATTTAGTACATTAAACTTTTTGAAAAATGCCCCACATTGTGCATATTTTTCTCATTTCTCTGCTCTTTTTGTGGTTTGGCCACCAGGAGCGCAGAGGCCAAGGTGGAGGGCGGTGACACCGCAAAGAACTGCAGGGCCATCTAGTGGCCATTTGTTCTCACTGTATGTGCAAGTGACAACTATTCCACAGCTCCCAACAAAGGTTAATTCCTCCCCAGGGCTTCTGGCATGAGAATCAACCTTGGTCATTTTGTGGAATTTCTGAAATTCATTTTCAAAACGTTCCTACAACCTTAGACTTAAAATTATTGCCTCAGAATAAATCTGAAGATTGCGTTTCCAGCCAGTAAATGGTGATTCTGAGCACTGTTACCCAAGTCAGACAGGCCTGAGTGAGTTTGCTGTCTGGGTGACTTTGGGCAAGTTACCTAAACTCTCTGACCCTCAGTTTCCTCTTACACAATGGAGATAACACAGTGGACAGGACTGTTCTGAAGACAAAGGAAAGTGTACATGTTGTGTATTTGCCACTGTTCCTGACAAGTAAACTTCTGCTATTAATTTGTTCAGTGCTTATAGAAAGACAGCATAGTCCAGGTAGGGACACAAATCCACCCAACAGGTTCAAGTATTGTAAAAGGCTCACTATGAAGAGCCCAAGCATTGTCTCAGAAATCCTTTACTTCCTCTCAATAATGTTTTATAGGTGTTGTTCGTTGTTTTTTGTTTGTCTTTGTTTTTTAATTTAATTTTTATTTTATATTGGAGTATAGTTGATTTACAATGTATTAGTTTCAGGTGTACAGCAAAGTGATTCAGTTATACATATACATATATCCATTCTTTTTCAGATTCTTTTCCCATATAGGTTATTACAGAAATATTGAGTAGAGTTCCCTGTGCTATACAGTAGGTCCTTGTTTATCTATTTTATATATAGTAGTGTATATATGTTGTTTGTCTTTGTAAAGAGATCATATACAGCTTTTTAATACTGATTTCTAGGTATTTTACTTTTGATGCGATTATACATGGTGCTGTTTTACATTTCATTTTATAATTGTTGCTTGTGTGTAGAAATGCATCTTTTATATCAACATTGTATCTAGCAAACTTGCTAAATTAATGTCTTTATTTTAACAGTTTATGTTTAGATTCATTTGGGCTTTCTACATGCACAATCATGGGACTACTGAATACTGGTAGTTTTACTTCTGTCTGTCCATACCTTATGCCTTAATTATTGCCTCTCGAATGCCCTAAAGGACCATGCTAAATATTTGTGATGAGAGCTGATACCTTGGTCTCCTACCCCATCTCAGAAAGAGAGCTTTCAAAGTTACCATTAAGTATATTTGCTAAAGGTTTCCAGAGGGTCAGGTTTAATGGGATGTCTTCTGCTTTCTAGACCTTTCCAAATGGTGACTCCTATAGATAAGAACTGAGATAATATAATTCCAACTCTTAACAGTGGTTCTCTCAGAATGGGGGAGAGGTTGTATGACATTACTTGCTAAGATATAAATTACTTTAGCATCTGAATAATTTACCATGAACCTAGATTTCTTTTGTCATCAGAAAAAATAAAGCCAAAGGACAATTTAATTAAACCAACGTAACATAACAAGCATCAAACAGTAAAATATATCATTGTCAGACAAAGCTTTGTGAAGGTATGTCCATGTACATATTTTTCACTATTCCTTTCCCATCAGCACATCCTCAGACTCTGCTTAGACTATTTCTTTCTAATTCACACTGAACTGCAGTGTGTAGGGAGATTTGGTCTCTGGGGTAGATGCTGTTGGTGCCCTGCCCACTAGGAAATGGTACACCCACTTCCTAGCTGCTCTGGGTGTTGGTTACTAAAAGCTCATGGCTCCATCCTTCTCTGGAGGATTCTCTTAGCTAATGGGATCTGCTCTGCCAGGAGATGCCTGGGAGGTTACAACACACAACTGGCCGGGGTGGCCCATGGCCAATGGCTGACTAACAGGGTGGGATATAAAGCCCAGCTCCCTGGCCTCAAGGCGGGACAGACTGCAGTGTAATAAATACCCCCAGCTCCCTGTGGGATCAGGCTGTGGTTAGACCTCTCCTGAAAGCACACGTTTTCTTGGCTTCCTCCCTGGCTCTGTCCTGCTTCTTTCACTTCCTTACATGTTCCTCCCTAGGGTCCTTCCTCAATAAATCACTTGCACTAGAATCCCTGCCTGCTCCAGGCTCTGCTTCTAGGGAACCCAACCTAAGCCTCTGAGAGTGGGCTCCCTTTGTCCAGAGCCCACCTGAGTCATCTGTGACTTGGGTGGGGGGACGCGGAGTTAGGCAGCCAGGGAAGAGCGGAGGGTGATGTTGTGGTCGGAGCAGGGGATGCCCAGGAGGGGCAGCCATGGAGCACCAGGAGGAAACACGTGTGAGAGGGAAAGTGGGGGCTGATGCTAAATCTGCCTGACTCTAAACCCTGGATCTGTAACTATGACCTTGGACTACTCTTCACTCTCTGCCCATACTTTCTAAAGTTTTAAACTGCAACTTTTCTAAAAACCATAAAAGGTGTCTGCTTCATCAACACAGCTTCTAAAGTGTTGGCTGTACGTTCAGCGCCCAAGAGGGCGGCTGCTCCGACAGGCCTCCGCTGCAGCTGCTGAACTGGCCCACTTTGACTCAGGTGCCAGACCAGCAGGTCAGCATGGAAGGGTTGGTGTTGAGACAACAGACTCTTTGTATGGAAAAAACCAGAATTGGCTCCCTCTGTCCCATCAGACCATAATGAATTTCAGATGCATTAAAGCTCCAAAGGTGAAACATGAAACTTTACAATATTATTTTATTTTATTATAAATTTATTTATTTATTTTTGGCTGCGTTGGGTCTTCGTTGCTGCCCAGGGGCTTTCTCTAGTTGTAGCGAGCAGGGGCTACTCTTTGTTGCGGTGCGGTGGCTCCTCTTGTTGCGGAGCACAGGCCCTAGGCGCGCAGGCTCAGTAGTTGTGGCGCACGGGCTTAGTTGCTCCACGGCATGTGGGATCTTCCCGGACCAGGGCTCAAACCCATGTTCCCTTCATTGGCAGGCGGATTCTTAACCACTGCGCCACCAGGGAAGTCCCCAAACCTTAAAATTTTAGAAAAAATTTTAACAAATATATTTGGAATGTCAGAGTGGAGAAGGACCTTTTAAGTAAGATGCAAAAAGTGCAAACCATTAAAGAAAAGATTGTCAAATTTGACTGTATCAAAATTTAAGACATCTGTGTGACAAATTGCATTGTAAAGGGAAAAGTGACGGTGACCGTTTCTGACTTACTACATGCTTCGTGTTCACAGTGCTTCTGCCTGGAGAGGTATCTCACCCTTCAAGCCATTTCGTCCTCTGTAGTCTGTGACCGCCCATAACTAGGTGAGACTATGAGCTAGGCCAGACGCTCTCCAGGTTCAAGGACTGGTGAGGCAGATGACTTGGACCAGCTGCCAAAGAGCTGCATGAAGGAGATAGTGAGAGGGAAGGTACCCCCAGCCATGGATTTAGACCCCTAGTCCCCAGAGGTGCACCCGAAATCCAGTGGCCTCAGCTTTCCTAGTGGGAGGAGGAATGTTACCCACCAGAGTGGTGTAGAACACTGGTGGGGGGCATTTGTCTCTTTTTATTCTGGAAGAGGGACCTAGGTTAGCCACTGTGCCATGAGCCTGATATTGATAAGTTCAAAATTCCTTACAAAGTTCAAAATGCCCCAGTCACCGGTCACTTCTGCATTTTATTTCTCGCTGCCCTACTAAACCCACTTGAGGTTTCAATGCAGCAGGGCTAGTCTGGGCTACCACAGCCTATAGGTATTTAAAAATTGAATTGCAATTTTCAGTTACGGTAAAAGGAAACTATCAAGCTCTCTTTAGCCCGCAGTTCTCTGGGGTTGTTTTGTGACTTTAAAACTGCCCTTGGAGCACCTGAGCAATCAGCTTAAGCTCTCTGCTTTCCATAGATCCCCTTTTCAAATATACTAGCCTTCAAGAAAAGGAGGTGGGATTTCCCTGGTGGTGCAGTGGTTAGGACTCTGCGGGGTGGTGGGGGACCCGGGTTTGATCCATGGTTGGGGAGTGGGATCCTGCATGCATGCCGTGGCCGGGAGTTCACATGTCACAACTAAGGAGCCCATGAGCCACAGCCAGGACCCAGCGCAACCAAATAAATAAAATAAATAAATATTTCAAAAAAAGAAAAGGAGGTGACGTCTTAAGGCAAGTGACTATGGTGACAATTTCACACCACACTATGTTGCTAACTCTGATCATGATACGTATTTTTTTTAAATAAACGTAATTTTTAAAGAAAAGTTTTAGATATACCAAGAAAAATTGCAAAGATAGTACACAGAGTCCCCACACACCCGACACCCAGTTTTCTCCTATATTAACATCTTACATCAATGTGGTATATTTGTTACAATGAATGACCCATAGCAATATGTTTTTATTAACTAAAGTCCATACTTTATTCAAATTTCCTTAGTTTTTACCTAATGTCCTTCTGCTCCAGGATTCCATCCAGAAGACATTATATCTAGTAATCATGTCTCCTTAGGCTGTTGTTGGCTGTGACAGTTTCTCGGACTTTCCTTGTTTTTGATGACCTTGACAGTTTTGAGGAGTCCTGGTCAGGTATAATTTTATGACGATGAGAGCAGAGTTATGAGTTTTTAGGAGGAAGACTCCAGAGGTAAAGTGCCACTCTCATCATATCCAGTCCAGGGCACACACTTCCAACATGAGTCATCACTGTTGGTGTTGACCTTGATCACCCGGCTGAGGTGGTGATCCACATTTCTCCACATTTCTCAGTGGGGACGAGGGAGTAACAATTATTGAGGGTCAAGTATGTGCGGAGGCCATTTTTTTTTTACCCCATTTAGTCATCAAAGCAACTCTGCAAAGTACTGTTGCCTCACTTGCCAACAGTAGGATGGCCAAGCCTAGCTGCCTGGGGGTGCAGGGCAAGCTGGCATCTGGGGCTGGGGGCTTCTGAGGTGGGAAGAGTGTTCTTCCAAGATTTACCTAGCAGGGAACTCCACACACACAGAAGGGGGAAAGGGACTCCTCCTCCACACTGGGTGGAGGGGAGAAGAGGCCAGGACATTCAGAACATGAGTTTGAACTTCAGACTTGTTTCTGCAGGCATCATGGAAGTAGGATTTTGAGAAGTCCTTCAATCCAAAAATCTAACACAGCATATGGTGTCATGAAGATGCGTCACTCAGCTCTTCTGCTTCAGGGAGCATCACTGACTGGCCGCCCAGGTGCTGCCCTCTGGGTCCAGCCTGCATTCACACCAACGCCTCCCAGCCAGTGACACAGCAAGTGGGGCTACTGGTGCACGCCCATTCCTAGGAGACTTGGGACACCTAAAATAGGCAGCATTGGCTCCAGGCCTCCCCGTTGGCATGGCTGAAACTTTACTAGAACTGCATGGTCATCTGAGAGTCTTTTCAGCCAGCCCTCCTTCCGGCCCCTCCCTTTCACACGTTTGAGACCTGCGTGGAGGTCTAAAGACTCTCCTTTCCTTCTCTGTCTCCTCCCCTTTAACGTCCACAGCTGTTTCTCCCATAAATCTCTCCCACGTCTAAGCCTATCTCACCGTCTGCTTCTTGGAAAATGTGACAGACGCATCTGTATTTTGGGGACTTTTTGCAGTAGAAGCAGCCATTGTCCAGGATGTGGAAATCCTTTCCATTTTCTCAGCTTCACCGGAGAAACTGACAGTCACCGCCAGCAGGTAAGCAAACGTTTCAGAACCTGGTGGCCAAATGTAGACATGGTTGAGATGGCATGTTGAAAGCAACAAAGATTAAATGAAAATGTGAGTTGTAACTGGCTAGAGCCTAATAATAAATTAAGTTTGCCCATATAAAAACCACTCCAGGGACTTCCCTGGTGGTCCAGTGGCTAAGACTCCACGCTCCCAATGCAGGGGGCCTGGGTTCGATCTCTGGTCAGGGAACTAGATCCCACATGGCACAACTAAGAGTTCACATGCCACAGCAAAGATCCCGTGCACTGCAACTAAGACCTGGTGAAGCCAAATAAATAAATATTTAAAAAAACAAAAACAAAAAGCACTCCAAGTGAGAGAGGCTATAGCAAAGGCAGAAAAATTCATGCAGGTCCTACAAAAAAGCTGCAAGTCGATAAGAAACATAGTTTCCTGAGGTTCTTACAGTGCTAGCTTTGCCCAAGTCCATCAGAGACAAGGGCCAGGTAAAAACCAAGATGCAAGGGCTTCCCTGGTGGCGCAGTGGTTGAGAGTCTGCCTGCCGATGCAGGGGACACGGGTTCGTGCCCCGGTCCGGGAAGATCCCACATGCCGCAGAGCGGCTGGGCCCGTGAGCCATGGCCGCTGAGCCTGCGCGTCCGGAGCCTTGCTCCGCAACGGGAGAAGCCACAACAGTGAGAGGCCCGCGTACTGCAAAAAAAAAAACCAAAAAACAAAACAAAACAAAAAATCAAGATGCAAAAATAGATCAATTGGACAGCATCAAAATTTAAAACTTTTGTGTGTCAAAGCACTTAATTTCCAAAATATACAAATAGTTCGTTCAGCTCAATATCAAAAAAACAAACAACCCAATCAAAAAGTGGGCAGAAGACCTAAATAGACATTTCTCCAAAGAAGACATACAGATGGCCAACAGGCACATGAAAAGATGCTCAATATCGCTAACTATTAGAGAAATGCAAATAAAAACTACAATGAGATATTGCCTCACATTAGTCAGAATGGCCATCATCAAAAATAATAAATGCTGGAGAGGGTGTGGAGAAAAGGGAACCCTCCTACACTGTTGGTGGGAATGTAACCTGGCTCAGCCACTATGGAGAACAGTATGGAGGTTCCTTAAAAAACTAAAATAGAGTTACCATATAATCTGGCAATTCCACTCCTGGGCAGAAAAGATGAAAATTCTAATTCAAAAAGATACATGCATCCCAATGTTCATAGCAGCACTATTTATAATAGCTAAGACATGGAAGCAACCTAAATGTCCATCAACAGATGAATAGATAAAGAAAATGTGGCACATGTATTCAATGGAATATTACTCGGCCATAAAAAAGAATGAAATAATGCCATTTGCAGCAACATGGATCGACCTAGAGATTATCATACTAAGAAAAGTAAGTCAGACAGAGAAAGACAAATATCCTATGATTTCACTTATATGTGGAATCTTAAAAAATAATACAAATGAATTTATTTACAAAACAAACAGACTCACAGACATAGAAAACAAACTTATGGTTATCAAAGGGGAAAGGAAGAGGAGTGATAAATTAGGAGTTTGGGATTAACAGATACACACTATTGTATATATAAAATAGATAAACAACAAAGACCTGTATAGCACAGGGAACTATACTCAGTATCTTGTAATAACCTATAATGGAAAAGAATCTGAAAAAGAATATATATATATATATATCTTATATATAAGATATATACATCAGAATATATATATGTATATGTGTGTGTGTATATATATATAAAAAACTGAATCACTTTGCTGTACACCTGAAACTAACACAACATTGTACATCAACTATGCTTCAATAAGGGGTCTCTGTTGGCATCGAGGAGCCACAATACAAGCACTCGGCTGCCCAAATCTGGGCTTTCTGTTACATGAGAAGAATAAGGCCCCCATTTTGTTAAGCCACCATAAGCTGGGCTTTCTGTTATATGGAGCCAAACCAATTCCTAGTTTATTCAAGGCCTGAGAGAGCAAGATATGTTAAGCTGCGGAGCTAGAAGTGGTTCAGGGGACTGGAGAAAAGGGGCTGTAGGGATGATGGGGTTGGACACATGTGCAGGGACCAGATCACAAAGGGCCTTTGATGTTTTGCCTAGGGATTTGGGCTTTATCCCGGAGGCTTCTGTTCCTTAAACCTGGATAATGTATAAATGGACTTCTTTAAAAGGAAGATACTTCTTCCTGCCCTCTCCTTGCCATAGTATTCACTGAAAGTGCTTTTATGATAATGCAGAAACATAACACTAGCTGTACACTCCTCACAGAGATATAAAACCAAATTTGCAAATAAAAATTAGTTGTCAACAATCTAATGTGACAGATGATGTTGTTTTGTTTGTTTGTTTGTTTGCCCGCACCTCACAGCAGGTAGGATCTCAGTTCCCTGACCAGGGATCTAACCTGTGCCCCCTGCAATGGAAGCATGGAGTCCTAACCACTGGATCACCAGGGAAGCCCCAGATGGTGTTGCTTTGCTCAAACTGTATTACCACTCAAAACAAGGAGGTGATGCTGACTGCAATGGCTCAGTTCTTTACATGTGACCCGCTTATAGTCCAGTGGGTCAGGCTGACGCTATTTTCCCACGACTTTTCTCTGAGTATCGACCCCACCTGGTCTTTGTAATGTGAGCTCTGGAGTCAGGCTGCCCGAGGTAGACCCGGGCTCCTACCACTTACTAGCTATGTGCTTTGGGCAAATGACTTCTCTTCTCTGAGTCACGGTTTTCTCAGGAATAAAATGGTGTGGTGATGACACCTATCTCATAGGGATAGCAAAATGAAATAATTTGTGTAAGATGCTTAGAACAGTGCTTGTATTAGTGACAGCAGAAGTGCTAGGAGGCAGAGGGGGAGGAGGGAAAGGAGGCTCTGAAACCTTCCACTGTTCACCCTGCTGGGATATCACCAGCCTTTGCTTGATGTGAGCATAAATTTTAAGCATTGAGTCCAACTCTTTTCTTTCCTTACTAGCCCATGACAATTAAAGCAGTGCTGTCTCATCTCTATGAGGATCAAACACAAACAAAAACTTGAGCATTGTGTTGCTCATTAACTCTGTTCACCTAAATTTCTGCCTCTCTGACTTCTGGCCACCTATGGACAAATGAGAGGTGAACTGAGCCAGAATATTTCATTGTTGGTGTGAGAGCTTTCAGAGCTCTATTCTCTGCTGTCATGACAACCAGCAACATTCAAAATGGGGGCTACTTTGGTATTATGCTGGCTTTTGAAGGGAGGTGGTGTGGAACGGAACAAAGCACCAGCCAACATGTAATGAATATGTAGCATAAGATACTTATAAAGATAGTAACTTTGTTACAAGACACTGAGGTTTGGAGTCTGTTTGTTACTGCAGCATAATCTAACCTATCCTGTCTAATCCAGGCACTGAATTTGAGTGGCAATGCTATAATATAAAGAGGTCATCTGGATGATCCAGAATACGTTTATATCAAGTTTTTTATATTATTAAAACAGAACACTAAAATAGTCATAAACATAAAAATATTGTGGTTATATGAGAAAATGTCCTTATTCTTAGGAGATGTATTTTTAAGTGTGTAGGAGTAAAATGTTTTCATATCTGTAACTTACTTTCAAATAGTTCAGCAAAAGTGGAACAGAAAGATAGGGAAGAAGGTTAATAATTTGTAATTCTAAATGAAAGCTATATAGACTGTTCTTGACACTCTTCTGTGGATTTGAGATTTAGAGAGAAAATTATCACAGACAGCTCAGGGAGCCCCAAGAATACATCATTAGCTCTTGGTTTCAGAAGCAGCTCTTATTAGTGGGGGACACTGAAGTATTTTCAGTAAAGAAGGGGCAGGATCATATTTTCAGTCCAAAAGATCAGTCTGGCAGCAGCAGGTGAGCAACCTGCACCAGGTTTTGGCTGTGATGTAAGTCAGATTGACAGTGGGATGGGGAGGAGGCTGTGGATTTGGAACACCTGCAGGAAGCAGAGTGGACAAGGTTTGGTAACAGCTTGTAAGTGGTAAGCGGGGGGTCAGTTCCTCTCCAAAATTCAATTTAATTAATTATAATTAAGGAAAATTGAAAATTCAGTTCCTCAGCCACACTTGTCACATTTCAAGCCATACTTGGCTACTGGCATAGGACTGGACAGAGCAAATAGAGCACATATCCATCATCACAGATGTTCTCTTGGAATGTGCTGGTCTATACCTTTCCCACTTCATCATACTGCTTTCCCCACCCTCTCTCAAAGGAACCCGATGTTGTTCCCTGTTCTCTAGAAGCTCACAGACAACCAGATAACCAAAGGATTTTAGTACAATGTAGGACTGTGTTGAGATACAACAGAAAGATGTGGAGAGCTTTCTGTGGAACTTCAGAGAAGGAAGCAAGCATTTCTGGGAGAAAGTAGCATTAGTGGAAACTTGCTGATGACATGAAGGTGAGGAGAGGAGTATGGGGAGGCATGGCAACCTGATGGAGCAGGATCTTTGCCTGCTTGCGGGAGAGAAAGGTTGAGGATGGCCTCTTGACTCTCTATCAGCCTTTCCCCAATAGATCTATAGCTTCAGTATAATCCCAGTCAAAATCCCAGCAGGCGTGTGTGTGTGTAAATTGGTAAATTGATTGTAAAATTTATATGGAAATGCAAAAGACCTAGAATAACCAAGGTAATAGCAAAGAAGAACAAAGCTAGAAGACCTGCACTACCAGACATTGAGACCTTGTAAAAAGCTGCAGCCAATTAGACAATTTGGTACTGGTGCCAGGTGGGCCAACAGTCCAACAGATGGAACATAGGGTCCAGAAACAGATCCTCACATAGTTCATCACCAGATTTTAACAAAGGTGACACTGCAGTGCAGTGGGGAAAGGATGGTATTTCAATAAATGATCTGGGTGAACTTGGTTTCTGTTTGGAAGAAAATGAACCTTCACTCATACTTCATACCATGCACAAGAATTAATTATGGATAATCACAGACTTCAACTTGAAACAAATCAAGCATCTAGAAAAAGATAAAGAAGAATGTTTCATGATCTTAGGATAGGCAAAGTTTTCTTAAATAAGGCACAAAAAGCACTATTAATATAAAAGACTGATGAACTGGATGTCATCAGAATTAAGGACTTTCATTCATCAAAAGACAACACTGAGGTGCTTCCCTGGTGGCGCTGTGGTTGAGAGTCCGCCTGCCGATGCAGGGGTACACGGGTTTGTGCCCCGGTCCGGGAAGATCCCACATGCCGCGGAGCGGCTGGGCCCTTGAGCCATGGCCGCTGAGCCTGCACATCCAGAGCCTGTGCTCTGCAACAGGAGAGGCCACAACAGTGAGAGGCCAGCATACCGCAAAAAAAAAAAAAGACAACACTGAGTACTTCCCTGATGGTCCAGTGGTTAAGACTCTGTGCTTCCACTGAAGAGTGCACAGGTTTGATCCCTAGTCGAGGAACTAAGATCCCGCATGCTGCATGGTGTGGCCAAAAAAAAAAAAAAGACAACGCTGAGAGTGGGAAGGTAAGACACAGAGATGTAGAAGATATTTATCATAGATATATATTTCAAAAGACTCATATCCAGAATATATAAAAAACTCTTACAAATGAATAAGAAATGACAGACAACCCACTTTTTTGTATGGGGTAAAATACACATAAAATTCGTCATTGTAAATTTTAAAGTATACAGTTCAGTGGCATTAAGGACATCTACAGTATTGTGCAACCATCACCTCTATCTAATTCCAGAACTTTTCCATCACCTCAAATACCCATTAGCAGTCACTCCCTATTCCCCCCTCCCTCATCCTCTGGTAACCACTAATCTGCTTTCTGTCTCTATGGATTTGCCTTTTCTGGATATTGCATATAAATGGAATTATACAACATGAGGCTTTTGGGGTCTGGCTTATTTCACTTGGCATAATGTTTTCAAGGTTCATCTAGGTTGTGCTTCATTCCTTTTCTGGCTGAATAATATTCCATTGTATAGTTGCACTACATTTAATTTATCCTTCATCAGTTGATGGACACTCGGGTTGTTTCCACATTTTGACTATTGTTAATAGAGTTGCTATAAACATGCGCATACAAGTTTTTGCACAAGTGTGGACGTATGTTTTCAATTTTTTCGGGATATAACTGAGAGTTGAATTGCTGGGTCGTATGGTGATTCTATGTTTAACTTTTTGAGGAACTGCCAAACTGTTTTCCACAGGAGCTACGCCTTTAGACATTCCCACCAGCAATGTGTGGGGGTTCCAAATTCCCTGCATATTTATTATTATTTTGTTCTAATGGCTATCCTAGTGGGTGTGAAATGGTACCTCATTATGTTTTGTTTGTTTGTTTGTTTGTTTTGCGGTACGCGGGCCTCTCACTGTTGTGGCCTCTCCCGCTGCGGAGCACAGGCTCCGGATGCGCAGGCTCAGCGGCCATGGCTCATGGGCCCAGCCGCTCCGCGACATGTGGGATCCTCCTGGACCGGGGCATGAACCCGCGTCCCCTGCATCGGCAGGTGGACTCTCAACCACTGTGCCGCCAGGGAAGCCCACCTCACTGTGGTTTTGATTTGCATTTCCCTATTGACTAATGATGTTGAACATCTTTTCACATGCTTGTTGGCCATTTACATATCTTCTTTGAAGAAATGTCTACACAAGTCCTTTCCT
Source organism: Monodon monoceros (assembly GCF_005190385.1). NCBI lineage: Eukaryota > Metazoa > Chordata > Mammalia > Artiodactyla > Monodontidae > Monodon > Monodon monoceros. Next base: position 65,414,242 of record NW_021703765.1, on the reverse strand, counting down.
CATTTTTAAATGGGGTTGTTTGTATTTTTGTTGTTGAGTTGTAGGAATTCTTTATATATTCTGGATACTAGACCCTTATATATACTTTGCACCTCCCCTTCTGTGGGTAAACAATCCAATTTTTTAAATGGGCAAAAGAATTGCACAGATATTTCACAGAAAAGAATATCAAAATGACGAATAAACTCATGAAAAGTTGCTCACTGTCTTCATGAGAGAAATGTAAATTACAAACACAAAGGGGTAGCACAATATACTCACCAGAAGGGCTAACGTGAAAAAGACTGACATACCAAGTGCTGGTGAGGAACAACGGAATCCTCTCCTTCTGTTGATACCATGTTGATACCGGGAACATGTGTTGATACTGCTTTGAAAAAGTATTCGGCAGTAGTTACTAAACCTAAATATATGTATACTCCATGACCCAGCAGTTCCATTCCTGGGCACATACCCAACAGAAGTAAGTGTTACATCTACCAAAGGACATGTTCAAGAATGTTCTCTGCAGCTTTATTCATAATGACCTCAAATTGGAAACAACCCAAATGTCCATCAACATAAGATTCCACTAGTATAAAGTTTAGAAACAGAAAGATTAATCCACAATGATGGAAATCAGAATAATGGTTACCCGGGATTTCCCTGGTGGTCCAGTGGTTAGGACTTGGTGCTTTCACTGACAGGACGGTGTTCAATCCCTGGTCGGGGAACTAAGATCCTGCAAGCCGAGAGGCACGGCCAAAAAAAATTACCCTTAGGTGGGTACTGACTGTCGGGGGCCACAAGTGAGTGTGTTTAGGTGCTAGAAATTTCATATCTTTTTAAAAAATTGAAGTATAGTTGATTTATGGAAATGTTTCACGTCTTGATCTGGATGGATGTTCCACAAGTATGGTATATGTACACTGGCACCATATCAGAAAGACTTTTCCTCACCACTTCAGTGGAAGTAGTATATTGCCTCCCCACATCCTGATACTGTGGCCCTGTCTTATTTTTCTTCACAGTAATTATGACTACTCAACTGTCTTAGTCAGCTCGGGCTGCCATAACATAGTACCACAGACAGGGTGGCCTAAACAACAGACATTTGTTTTCTTGTAGTTCTGGAGGCTGAGAAGTTCGAGATTCAAGGTTCAGGCTGACTCCGTTTCTGGGGAGAGTCCCCTTCCTGGCTGCGTGCTGCTGCCTTCCCACTGTGTGCTCACATGACCTCTTTGTGCATGAGGGGACAGAGAGCAAACAAGTGCTCTTTGGGGTCTCACCTTATGAGGACACTAATCCTACTGGATCAGGGCCCCATCCTTATGACCTCATTTAATCTTAATTAGTTCCTTATAGGTCCTCTCTCCAAAGTCACATTGGGGCTTAGAGCTTCAATATTAGGATTTGTGGTGGGGGGACACAAACATTCAGTCCATAACACCAACATGCCATGTGTTTGGTTATTGCCCTGTTTACCACCCATCTTTCCAAATTAGAATCTAGTCTCCCTGAAGGCAGGGACTCCATTTGGGTCCTTTTGGCATCCCCAGAACCAATAACAGTGCCTGGTACAGAGGAAGAGCTCCGTAAGTGTTTGCTGAGTGAATGAAAGAAGGAAGATGGGGTGGTGGTCACAGCAGCCTAGTGCTACTAAGCTCAGTGTCTGGAACATAGCACAATAGGTAGTAAGGCCACCATCATTATTAATCCTTGGGGTACACCACCCAAAGTTCTTGCCTTCAAGTAATTTGCATTCTAAAACAAGAAAAAAATTTATGTGAATTTGTCTGTCTTATATCATGTTCTATATTGGGTTTTTGAGAACATTATTTCTTGGATTATCACTTTATGGTAGGCAACCAGAATATGGGAGTCCTAGTTTAGGAGTTGGTTCTAGTCCTGGCTTCACCATTAAGTTACCGTACGTCCTGATGATTTCCTTTCCCTCTGTGGACCTTGCCTTCCTCAACTTCCTCTCTAATCCAATAGGATTAGTGTCCTTATTAGACTTGAAATGAAGGGTTTTGATTGAATTAAGATCTCTAAGGGCAGTTTTTTGCAGCTAGAAATTGTTACAACCCCCGTAGTGTGCTGTTCTTGTTTCTAGCACTAGGGGGCGGTCAGAACATTGGAACGCATTCTGCTATTGCAGTTGCGTGCTGTTAGATGGCAGGGGTTGATGCAGAAAGAGGATTGCTCTCTGCTTTGGTTCCCCTACCTCTTCTGAAACCTTAAGCTCACAAACCCGAACCTTCTACAGCGATGGCTGGAGACTCAGACTTCCATCAAAGGGAACAGGGCTGAATCGCCCATGAATCTTGGATCCATCACTTTTCTGTCATGGATCACACATGTAGTTGGAGGGAAGGCATGTGAGTGATAAATGGCCTGTGAATGACAAATGGACAACCAGAAGGAGGAACACTAGGGTGTAGACTGAGATTTTGTTTAGAAGAGAAAACAGTTTAGCGATACTCTCTTGCTGTGATGTACCGATAAGACCAGCACGTGATAGGAAGGTCCATTGAGGCCATGCATAGAGAAGAAGAGCCACAGCCTGAATGCGAGGAGAGCATGTACGGAACTTTGCCCTTGACCTTCAGAACTTTGCTTGGAATTTTCACATCCAGGTACAGAATGTGGCTACATTTAGGCACAAATATCAGGTTCCTCTAAGGAAATTTGGAATTAACTAGGGTTTCACTCCTGAAAGATATGTCCATTGTATGATGTAGCCACCATCCATTTAAAACCGGATGCAAGTAAATGTGTCCTGTTAGTACTACTGGACTAGAAGTCAGAAGACCTGCGTTCTGTTCCTGGCCTCACTATTTATAAACCTAATGACTAAACGTCTCAGAACCTCAGTCCCTCCACCTATAAAATGGGGATAATTATATCTACTTTACCTATCTCAGGTTATGAAGGTCAAAGACCATATACCTGAAACTACATTGCAAAGGGCAAATACACCATACAAGTCCAAGGGAACGTGATATGGATTTTTGTAGGGACCCTTTTGGGGACATATTTATCATCTTTTTTCTTTTCTCTTCTTTCTACTTTAAAAACATTTAAAAAATTTTTAATACAATTTTTAAAGGTTACTTTCCATTTACAGTTATTACAAAATACTGACTATATTCCTCATGTACAATATATCCTTGTAACCTATCTTACACCCAATAGTTTGTACCTCCCATTCCTCACCCTCTCCCCACTTCCCTCTCCCCACTAGTTTGTTCTCTATATCTGTGAGTCTGCGTCTTTTTTGTTATATTCACTAGTTTGTTGTATATTTTTTTTAGTTTGTTGTATTTTTTTAGATTCCACATATAAGTGATATCATACAGTATTTGTCTTTCCCTGACTTCTTTCACTTAGCATAATGCCCTTCAAGTCCATCCATGTTGCCGCAAATGGCAAAATTTCATTCTTTTTTATGGTGAGATAATATTCCATTGTATACATATACCACATCAGCTTTATCCATTCATCTACTGATGGACACTTAGGTCATCGTGGACTCAGTAAAGGAATGCCAGATTTCTGAGCTCTCATGCATTGTTGGCAGAAACAAAATCAGAGCAGCTCTCCAGAGATCTACTGGGCAAAATGAATCAAAAGCCTTTTTAAAACGTGCATGGGGCTTCCCTGGTGGTGCAGTGGTTGAGAGTCCGCCTGCCGATGCAGGGGCCACGGGTTCGTGCCCCGGTCCGGGAAGATCCCACATGCCGCAGAGTGGCTGGGCCCCTGAGCCATGGCCGCTGAGCCTGCGCGTCCGGAGCCTGTGTTCCGCAACGGGAGAGGCCACAACAGTGAGAGGCCCGCGTACCACAAAAACAAAAAACAGAAAACAAAAAACGTGCATGTCACACACCCACTAGATTAAGATGTGTTAAGATGAAAAGGGCACACAATACCAAATGTTGGGGATGTGGAGCAGTTGGAGCTCTCGCATGCTGCTGGCAGGAGTGATGACTGGGTGGGACAGCCACTTTGGAAATCTGTTTACTGAAGTTGGCAATATATACAAATTTTATGACCCAGTAGTGCCACTCCTAGGTATTCACTCAACAGAAATGTGTGCATATGTGCACCAAAAGGCATGGACCAGAGTGTTCACAGCAGCACTCTTTGTAATAGCAGCAAACACTGAAAACTGCCCTGAAGCTCATCAACAGTAGAATGGATAAATAAACGGGTATATTTGCACAATGGGATTCTATTCAGCAGTGAGAATGAAAGAACTAAAATTACTTACTGCAATAGAAGGAATCTTACAAATGTCGTGTTGAATTAAAAGTGCCGACTCAAAAGACTATGTGCCATGTAATTCCATTTATATTAAGTTCAAAAACAGGCAAAACTCATTTGTGGTGATGAAAGTCACGAAACTGGTTACTCTTGGGGGAAGGTAGGTATTAAGAAGGCTTCTGGGTGGGGCAGGATAATGTTTTGTTTCTTGGTCTAGTAGCTGGTTACACAGATGTGTTCATTTTGTAAAAATTCATCAAGGTGCACGCTTATGATTTTTTGCACTTCTCTGCAAGTAGGTTAATATTTGATAAAATAATGTGTATGCCCCCGACCCGGAAACTTTAAAGAGTTACATTTTTAAAATAAAATATTTATTAAGCAAATATTGGTGATAACTAGCTTAGATTCAACGCTGTGTCACTTTGCTATAGTATCTTTTTTTAAAAAATACAGTCACTACAGTTTTCTTTTTATTAGAATTTAGTTGGTATATCTTTTTCCATCCTTTTATTATTATTTTTTAAATAGCTTAATACCAGCTTTTGTTTTTAAGATATTTTCTTTTGATGTGGACCATTTTTAAAGTCTTCATTGAATTTGTTACAATATTGCTTCTGTTTTATGTTCTGTTTTTTTGGCCGGGAGGCATGTGGGATCCTAGCTCCCTGATCAGGGATCAAACCTGCACCCCCTGCCTTGGAAGGTGAAGTCCCTACCACTAGACTGCCAGGGAAGTCCCCATCCTTTTACTTTTTTGGTGAATTTTTTTGGCCATGCAGGGATTGAACCTGTGCCACTGCAGCGGAAGTGCAGAACCTTAACCACTGGACCACCAGGGAAGTCACAGTGAATTTTTTTTTTTTTTTTTTTTTTGCGGTACTTGGGCCTCTCACTGTTGGGGCCTCTCCCGTTGCGGAGCACAGGCTCCGGACGCGCAGGCTCAGCGGCCATGGCTCAGGGGCCCAGCCGCTCCGCGGCATGTGGGATCTTCCCGGACCGGGGCACGAACCCGTGTCCCCTGCATTGGCAGGCAGACTCTCAACCACTGCGCCACCGGGGAAGCCCCTATATTTAACTTTCTGAGGAACTGCCAAACTGTTTTCTATAGCAGCTGCACTATTTTCCATTCCCCCCAGCAATGCAGAGTGTTTCAATTTCTCTGCGTCTTTGTCAACACTTGTTACTTTCTGTTTTTGTTTTTTAAATCATGGCCATCCTAGTGGCTGTGAAGTAGTATCTCACTGTGGTTTTGATTTGGATTTCTCTGATGGCTAAAGACATTGAGAATCGTTTCATGACCTTGTTGGCCATTTATCTATTTCTTTGGTATCACCTCTTTTAAAAGTATGTAATATTTGATGTGCCAAAATATATAAAGGATGTTACAATAAACACCTGTGTTTCCACCACATGGCTCAAGAAATAAAACATTCTCCAAGCTGCAGGATTCCCTCTGCGTCCCTTCCCGTTCACTTCTCCCCCACGTGAACCCTATCCCAAGCCTGATGTCTATTATTCCCGTGTATTTCTTTATAACTGTATTACACCTATATGTATGCCCTACCAAAAAGTAGTATTGTTTTGCATGTTTGTACAGCTTATTTAAATGAAATCATGCAGTGTGTCTTCACCTTTTTATTTAGCATTTATGAAACAACCAAGTTGAGGCATGTAGCTTAGTCCATTCACTTCCCCTGCTCTATGCTGTTTCTTGGTGAATGAACCACATCTATCCATTCTTCTGTTAATAGTCATTTTCTCCCCAATTTTTTGCTATTACAAACAATGCTCTCTGAGCATTTTGACTCACCTCCTTGTGTGCATGAGCACGACTTTTTGCAGATATATGCATGTAGGCGTGTGAGTGAGAGGTGGTTTGGGGCAACACATCTTTCGCTTTACCAGATACTATGAAATTACTCTCCAAACCCACCGTGCCAACTTACACGCTCCCAGCAGTGTGAGTTTCTGTGGTTCCACATCACTACCGACACTTGGTATTGTCAGCCTTTTTAACTTTTGCCAACTTATGGCCGTGAAATGGATCTAACCATGGTTTTAATTTGCGCTTCCCTTTTCATCAGTGAGTTTCTTCACACATTTATTGGCCGTTCACATTGCCTATTCTGTGGCTTGCCTGATGGTGTTGTGCCCACTTTTCTATTGGTTGCTTATCTTTAGCCTATTTGTTCATAGATGCTCTTTAGGTCTTCCTGATACCGATATTTTGTTGATTACGTATTGCAAAAATCTTCCCATCTGTGGTTTGTGTTTTCCCTTTTTAATGATGTCTTTTGTTGAACAGAAGATTTAAAGTTTAATTTGTCTCTCTTTTCCTTTATGGTGTGACTTGTTTAAGATATATTTTCCTACTCCAGAGTCAAAACAATATTTGCCTTTTGAAGTCTTGCTTTTTAAGTTGAGCAATTTAATCTTCTTGGAATTGACTTTTGGGGATGTTGTGATGCAGGGATTCCCTCCCCTCATTTTTCTATTTGGATAACAAATTGTCTGTTCACCAGATGTTCAATAATCAATGACAATTGGCTAATGTCATTCCGCTACTTAAAACCCTTCCGTGGTTCTCCATGCCATGAGGAGAGGCCCCAGTTTCCTTGCTTCAGTCTGCAAGGTCTTGCACATACTCCCCCCGCAAAGTTCCCTCCTCACCTCTCACCATTCTGTGCTCCAGCCACATGGACCAGGCTCTCTATTACCTCGGGCCTTCACTGGTTTTGTTCTCATTACCTAGCATGTCCATATTCTTCTGGTCTCAGTTAATATTAGTTGTGGTGGGTTGAATGGTGCCCCCCCGCAAAAGATACATCTACCCAGAATCCGTAACTATGATCTTATTTGGAAAAAGTGTCTGTGCAAATGTAATAATGTTAAAGATCTCAAGATGAGATCATCGTGGATTACCTAGTAGACCCTAAATCCAATGTCAAGTGTCCTCATAAGAGACAGAAGACAAAAAGCCACACAGAGAGAAGAAGAAGGCTGTGTAAAGATGGAGTTGGAGTGAAGCAGCCACAAGCCCAGGAACTCAGGCAGCCACCAGAAGCTGGGAGAGCCAAGGAAGGATCCCCTCCCAAGAGTCTTTGGAGGGAGCATAGTCCTGGGGACACCTTGATTTCAGACTCCTGGCCTCCAGAACTGTGAGAGACTATATTTCTGTTGTGGTAAGCCCCCAAGTTTGTGGGAATCTGTTCCGGCAGCCCTAGAAGACTCATACGGGTGGGTAGCTGGAGTGGGGGGGGGCTGATGGATGGGGAGCCCAGGCTGGAGGGCTGGAGAAGATGAGGTGGGCAGCAGGATGCAGCCTGTCCAAACTCTCAGCCAGGAGGAAGTCCACTCCCTCACTTCTAGGAAGAGGGCACAGCGGCCAGGGAGAGGATGTAAGTGACGGGGCCACAATGGAAAGAACATTGGCTCCCAGTGTCCCCAGTGAAATGAATGAATCCACTCCAGACCCCTTGAGATACCTCACCTACAGAGGAGAGAGGCAGGAGGGACCCCAGGGAGGCCCAAGGAGCGTGGGGCAGTGAGGGAGTGGACACTTCAGCCACCACAGTGGGCCGGAGAGTGGCAGACGAGTCTCAAAGACAGGCTAAGGGCTAACCAGTGCGTAATTAACGGCAGAATAGGTAAGGTCCGGGGGCAGCAGTGCAGAGGTGGATGCTTGCAGACTAAAGGACAATTCCAGGACGGGGCAGAGGGAGGCTTGCTGTGTCTTTGAGCATCTTTGATCCCTGGGCCACTTTGGTGGAGACAGAGCCTTGGGCACCAACAGGGTCATGTCTGTTTAAACAAAATTAAACACTGGAGGTAAATCATTAACTCACTGAAGAAACAGGCGCGTAGGCCACTCCAGCATGAGGACGTGAGAGCCGCCTGGACGTTAAGAAGTCCCACTTATCAGGAGAGGCTGCCACTCAAGGTTCCCATAGGCTGGTGGGAGCATTTTCTGAGCAACTTCTCTACAAAGGAGTCACAGTGCAGGTGCTGTGTGGACAGAGGCATGGACAGTCAGAATCTGCCCTCAGCTCAGAGCTGGGGGTACCAGAGCTCGCAGCCATCACAGGCAGCCATGTGCCACCATGGGTATGCCATCACCGTGCCCTCCACGATCCATGATGATCCATCTAATCCTCATGCCGACCCTCTGAGGTAGGGTGAGGACTGCCTATATTTCACAGAGCAGGAAAACCAAGGCCAGAGAGGGAGAGAACTTGGCCCGGTCACACAGCTTATCAGTGGTGGGAAAAACAAGAGAGCTGGCTTTAGCAAAAAGGGGAATGAATTAAGATTCAGGGTGCGTTTAGGAAGTTAAGGGCAGCAAGCATAGCTGGGCCTCTTAAAAGACAGGGGCCAGGACTTCCCTGGTGGCGCAGTTGTTAAGAATCTGCCTGCAAATGCAGGGGACACGGGTTCGATCCCTGATCCAGGAAGATCCCACATGCCATGGCACAACTAAGCCTGTGTGCCACAACTACTGAGCCTGCATGCTGCAACTACTGAAGCCTGTGTGCCTAGAGCCCATGCTCCACAATAAGAGAAGCCACCGCAATGAGAAGCCCGTGCACCGCAACAAAGAGTAGCCCTGTTCGCCACAATTAGAGTAAGCCCGTGTGTAGTAACGAAGACCCAACACAGCCAAAAATAAATAAATAAATAAACAAACAAATTTTTAAAAATGGCTTATGAACTTCCCACAAGACTCTGTAATGATATATGTAACTTGTTAAAAAAAAAAAAAGGACAGGGGCCAGGACCAGCAAAGCCATCAGGAGGCCAGGAGGCCACTGTCCCCTTCTCTCTCTTTTTCTGGGATTACATAGTCTCCCAACTCTACTTCTAACTGAACATTAATTTTATTCCTCCCTCTATTTTTGGGTTAAGAGCAAGGGTGATAGCATCAGAGCTGGGTCCAATCCTAGCCTCACCATTTATTACCTCTGCGACCTCAGGCACGCATTTCACTTCCCCACCACTAAATGGGGTTGCTGTGCTTCCCATGGAGGGATCAAAGGTGATAACACTTGCAAAGCCCTTGGCACAAAGCCTGGCACATAATAAATGCTCAACAAACAGGAGTTGCTCTTATCATCTCACATGGTAGGAAACAGCCTCCCCAGCCCTCCCGGCTCCAACACTGCCCATCAACTCACTAGCACCTGGTCCTGACTTCTTCAGTCAGAGAACCAGCTATTGCAAGGGAGGGTGCTTTTGTTCAAACAGTCTCAAGTGAGTGTGGATTAGCTTTAAGAAAAGTGGAGATGAGGGACTTCCCTGGTGGTTCAGTGGTTAGGAGTCTGCCTTCCAATGCGGAGGACGTGGATTCGATCCCTGGTCAGGGAACTAAGATCCCACGTGCCGTGGGTCAACTAAGCCTGCGTGCCACAACTACTGAGCTCGTGGGCTCTGGAGCCTGCGCCACAACTAGAGAGAAGCCTGTGCACTGTAACGAAGAACCTGCATGATACAACAAGCATCCCGCCTGCCACAACTAAGACCCAAAGCAGCCAAATAAATAGATAAATAATTTAAAATCATAATAATACCTTATAAAAAAAGAAAGAAAAGTGGAGATGAGAAGTTGAGTAGACTAGTCAAAAGGTTTCTATTCCAGAAATTTCAACTGCAAGGTCTTGTTGTTAGAAAACTGGTTGGCCAACCTTTCCAGATCCCTCCACTGTGAACACTTTGGGTGTGGAGGGAGGGCAATCAGGCCAAGGGAGTAGCAGGATGAAGGCTTAGAGGTGGTTGCTGACCTATAGGCTGTGGAAGGTGCAGAAGAGGCAGGAGGGACGGTTTGAATGTCAGGACTTTATTTTAGCATAGACTGAAGCTATTCATTCATTTAGCAAATATTTATAATGTGCCAACTGTATGTAAGGCATTTTGGCAGGAATTACTGCCTAAGTGAAAGGCATAATCGTTGTCCTCAAGGAATTAAACGGTCCATTAGGAGGAAAAGACACACAAATGGAGGAATGTTGTCAATGTAATCGAAACTCTAAAAGGGATCTGCTTAAGGTGCCAGGAGAACAGGGGAGGAACACCTGTCCATGCAGGGGTAGGGAGCCGGGGAAGGAGGAGGTGACTATGGCATCTAGTTTTGCTTTTGTGGGTTTTGCCTGCCCAGCATCCATTCCCCCTCCAGTCATCAGTCAATCTCAGTCCCTGTGGCTGGAAGGGACTGACCTTCTTCTCCAGGTCCAAAGAGCGCCTTGAGCCAGGCCTAGTCAATCAGCATAGCCCATCCCCCTGGCCATAGTGATTGGTTCACTGAGGTGTACGTAAACCATCTCTGGCCAATGAGAGTCAAGTTATGACGGGGCGGAAACGAGAGTAAAGAAGCTCTGCCTTCCCTGGGAGTGTTGGCAACGTGGATGATGTGAGCCTGGAAGACAGGGGTTGCTGAGTAGAAACCGAGAAAAATGACGTCATAGAAGAAAGCAGAGCTAAGAGCTGGAGGAAGAAGGTGCTTGATAACATCCTTTGAGCCCCTGAACTCAGCTGTGTCTGAAACCAAAATTATCTCTGGACCTTGCGGTTATGTGAATCATTAAATCCACCCCCCACTATTTTTTTTTTTTTTTTTTGCTTAAGCCTGTTTGAGTTGGATTTGTGTTATAAGAGAAAGGATTATGTTTAGTCTCTCTCCCATCCCAGACTTACAATTTTTTCCTTTATTCAAACAATTCTGAATAACAGTTTCTTCTGTACATTCCAGGAAAAAAATATATATATATACATATATGTTTGTTTGTTTTACAGAAATGGATATCTAACCATAAGATACCTCCATCTCATGACCCTGCCTTCCCCCATTGAGTTATTCATCTTGAATCCCTGGCTTTCCTTTTATATACTTTAATTGCATTTATATATAATGCTGAGTTTTTTCCCAAATTAGTTACTTTTAACTTTATAAAAGGATATCACAATGAATATAATCTTTGCGGATCATTTTTCACTTAATATTATATTGCTAATATTCATCCATATTGTTCTAAGTCGTTGAAGTTTACTTGTTTTGACTGGTATAATATTTCATTGCATAGATATGTCAGAATTTATTCATTTCGTTCTTATGTTGATGTGCATTTGGGCTATCTCCCAAGTTTTTGCTCTTGTGAGTAATGCTTCTCTTAACATAATTCATGTCACATTATACAATAGCCTATAGGTTATTTTCAAGGTCCTAGTTATCATTTCATCCAAAATGAAATTCAGTGGGATCATGGGTGGTATTCTATTATTAAAACTAATTAGCTAACTAAATAAAAGTGGGCCATGTATGGACCAATAATGTGTCCAATAATGTGTGTGCCGAGGCTAATTTAATTCTATATACCTGAGGACCAGAGAGAAAAATAAATTGGGAAAATACTGTGTATGTTATAATGCACACTGTATTTTGTATGTAACAATATGTCTTGGAACTCTTGCTGTATCAGTGCATATAGCACATCCTATATAATTTTTAACCTATACAGAATATTCTGTTAATGGACATATCATAATTTAAATACTTAAAAATTTTTATCATGGAAAATTTCAAACATATACAAGAGAAGAGCAAAAGGGAGTTCCATGTATCCAACACCCTGCTTCAGTAATTATCATCATCTGGCCAATCTTGTTTCATCTGTACCCCATCCCTGCTCCCTCCCACAGTGCATTATTTTGAAGCAAATCTTGTCTACCTTATCATTTGTCCATAACTTGCGCTCTATTGGTGAACACAGGTTGTTTGCACTCTTTGGCTTCTATGAACAGTGCTACAGTGAACATCCTTATAAATAAATCTTTACAGCAAGTGTAAGGGAATCTGTAGAATAAGTTTACACTAGTGGGCTTGTTTGATCCAAAGGGCAAATGAATGTTAAATTCTGATAGATTTTGCCAGATTGTCTCCTAAAGTGGTTGCCCCAGTTCCCACTCTGCATCATCAATTCTTTGGTATCTTTTTTTAAAAATATATTTATTTATTTATTTAGCTGCACCGGGTCTTAGTTGTGGCATATGGGATCTAGTTCCCTGACCAGGGATCAAACCCAGATCCTCTGCGTTGGGAGCATGGAGTCTTAACCGCTGGACCACCAGGGGAGTCCAATTCTTTGGCATCTTTTAAACCTCTTTCTCATTCAATAATGAGAAATTCATTTCAGGTTGCTGTTTCTTGATTTTTCTCTTCTTCCTTCTATCTGAGATGAAAACAGGAAAGATGCCCAGAGGCAGGAATAAGTATGAAAGGCAGAAGTAAGGCCACTCAAAAAGCTGTTCTTGGGAAAGGACTGTCAGCTCCTTGGTGCCTGAGGGCTGTGGCTTCCAAGAGCCTCAAGGCTCCAGCTGACCAGGGCAGGAGAAGGTGGCACTGCTGCAAGCCAGTGCCCCAAACACACAAACAAATAAAGCAGAAGTGTGGGACTTCTCTCTTCCACAACACTTCTGTGCCCAGTGTTTAATTGTTGCCAGACAGCACTTGTACATAAATAAGGAGATGTCAAAGGCTGGGAAAAGCTGTACTCTATAATTTGTGTCCATCTATTAGCTTGTTGTGGGTTCTAGGTCTTGGTTTTCTTATCTGTCAAACAAACAACACTTATATGATTTCTAAGGTGCCTTTGAGCAGTAGAATGTGAGGCCTCTCTGAATTCCATGTCACATTTAGGAGATTACAGTTTTGTTGTTTTCTATGTAGTGAGCTATTTCCTCCAAGTTTTCTCAAATTGAAATGACAAGGAACTCTAGTCTGAGTATGTACTCATTCATTCATTCATTCATCCACTCAGTTAATATATTGAATACTTCTTTATTTTAGATCTTTTGTTTTGGAATTCTTTCTTTCATTTTTCTCGACTTGCAAAAATTTGGGGGGCGTGTTAGATACTAGAGATCTCAAGATGAAACTGATTGACTCAATTGCTTTTAGCAAAATGTGGGTTTCTTGATCTACCTCAATCTCAGAGTTTCTTTGTGTGTGTGTGTGTGTGTGTGTGTTTACTTCCTATTGCTGCTGCTGCAACTATCATTGAACTAGGCACCTTTTTTACTGTTGTATTTGTCATGAGTCTTTTTTAAAGATATTTATTTATTTACTACCAGAAAACTACTAGAGCTAATCAATGAATTTGGTAAAGTAGCAGGATACAAAATTAATGCACAGAAATCTCTGGCATTCCTATACACTAATGATGAAAAATCTGAAAGTGAAATCAAGAAAACACTCCCATTTACGACTGCAACAAAAAGAATAAAATATCTAGGAATAAACCTACCTAAGGAGACAAAAGACCTGTATGCAGAAAATTATAAGACACTGATGAAAGAAATTAAAGATGATACAAATAGATGGAGAGCTATACCATGTTCTTAGATTGGAAGAATCAACATTGTGAAAATGACTCTACTACCCAAAGCAATCTACAGATTCAATGCAATCCCTATCAAACTACCACTGGCATTTTTCAGAGAACTAGAACAAAAAATTTCACAATTTGTATGGAAAAACAAAAGACCCCGAATAGCCAAAGCAATCTTGAGAACGAAAAACGGAGCTGGAGGAATCAGGCTCCCTGACTTCAGACTATACTACAAAGCTACAGTAATCAAGACAGTATGGTACTGGCACAAAAACAGAAAGATAGATCAATGGAAGAGAATAGAAAGCCCAGAGATAAACCCACGCACATATGGTCACCTTATCTTTGATAAAGGAGGCAGGAACGTACAGTGGTGAAAGGACAGCCTCTTCAATAAGTGGTGCTGGGAAAACTGGACAGCTACATGTAAAAGTATGAGATTAGAACACTCCCTAACACCATACACAAAAATAAGCTCAAAATGGATTAAAGACCTAAATGTAAGGCCAGAAACTATCAAACTCTTAGGGGAAAACATAGGCAGAACACTTACGACATAAATCACAGCAAGATCCTTTTTGACCCACCTCCTAGAGAAATGGAAATAAAACCAAAAATAAACAAATGGGACCTAATGAAACTTCAAAGCCTTTGCACAGCAAAGGAAACTATAAACAAGACCAAAAGGCAACCCTCAGAATGGGAGAAAATATTTGCAAATGAAGCAACTGACAAAGGATTAATCTCCAAAATTTATAAGCAGCACATGCAGCTCAATAACAAAAAAACAAACAACCCAATCCAAAAATGGGCAGAAGACCTAAATAGACATTTCTCCAAAGAAGATATACAGACTGCCAAGAAACATATGAAAGAATGCTCAACATCATTAATCATTAGAGAAATGCAAATCAAAACTACAATGAGGTATCATCTCACACCAGTCAGAATGGCCATCATCAAAAAATCTAGAAACAATAAATGCTGGAGAGGGTGTGGAGAAAAGGGAACACTCTTGTACTGATGATGGGAATGTGAATTGGTACAGCCACTATGGAGAACAGTATGGAGGTTCCTTAAGAAATTAAAAATAGAACTACCATATGACCCAGCAATCCCACTACTGGGCATATACCCTGAGAAAACCATAACTCAAAAAGAGTCATGTACCAAAATGTTCACTGCAGCTCTATTTACAATAGCCAGGAGATGGAAACAACCTAAGTGTCCATCATCGGATGAATGGATAAAGAAGATGTGGCACATATATACAATGGAATATTACTCAGCCATAAAACGAAACGAAATTGAGCTATTTGTGATGAGGTGGATGGACCTAGAGTCTGTCATACAGAGTGAAGTAAGTCAGAAAGAGAAAGACAAATACCGTATGCTAACACATATATATGGAATCTAAGAAAAAAAAGTCATGAAGAACCTAGGGGTAAGACAGGAATAAAGACACAGACCTACTAGAGAATGGACTTGAGGATATGGGGAGGGGAAAGGGTAAGCTGTGACAAAGTGAGAGAGTGGCATGGACATATATACACTACCAAACGTAAAACAGATAGCTAGTGGGAAATAGCCGCATAGCTATTATCAGCTCGGTGCTTTGTGACCACCTAGAGGGGTGGGATAGGGAGGGTGGGAGGGAAGGAGACGCAAGAGGGAAGAGATATGGGAACATATGTATATGTATAACTGATTCACTTTGTTATAAAGCAGAAACTAACACACCATTGTAAAACAATTATACTCCAATAAAGATGTAAAATATATATTTATTTATTTATTTATTTTGGCTGCACCCGGTCTTAGTTGTGGTACGTGGGATCTTTTTTTTTAGTTGCAGCATGCGGACTCTTAGTTGCGGCATGCATGTGGGATCTAGTTCCCTGACCAAGGATCGAACCCAGGCCCCCTGCATTGGGAGTGCGGAGTCTTACCCACTGGACCTCCAGGGAAATCCTATGAGTCTTTTGTCATAGGGATGGATCCAGGGGATCAAAGGATGCAGCCAGTACCCTTCTTATTCTTGTTTGTCTCATCTCAGCTTGCCTCTGCTTCTCTTTCTTCTCCTACAGTAGCAGCATCTTCTCTGTGGTTGGGGAAAATGGCCACAAATACCTTAAATTTACATAATCCTTAGGGTTTGAGATCCCATGGGGGAAGACAGACCTTCTCTCCCTCAGTTTCCAAAAAGATCAAATTTTAGGGAAGACTCTGGTTGCCCCTGCTTTGGTCACATGCCTACCTCTGAACCAATCACTGTAGCTAGAGGAGTAGAGTACTCTGGCCATTCTGGGCCACATGCCCACCTAAGCTGGGGAGCTGAGTCCTGTGTTTGACAGCCGCAGAGAGATGGTATGGGCCAGGAAGAGGTGGGTACCCACAGGAAGAGATGCTGAGTCAACAATTCCTGTTCATTACCACTTCTCTGCAAGCTGATGGGGCTTTCCAGCCAGGATGAATGGAGTGTGCATTTCTGCATTCTCACCCCAAATCCCTCTTCTCTCTCATTGACTCACCTCTGTTCTAAGCCACTTTGTCCCACACAGTTGGAGAAAAGCAAGTGATTGGCCTTTGCTTTCTTCTAGTGTTTTCACTCAATCCCTTTTTACCTTCAAATAGAGGTATAATCAGTGTTAAAGCCACCTGACTCATCTATCTTTCAAAGCTCCAATGACCCCCTTATCTACTATCAGCCTTTCTTTGTCAAGTAGGTATGTGATTACATTTCCACCTCAGTTGAATATTGCATCCTGAAGATAGGTTCCTCCTGTGGTCAGAGGTGCACCCCACACATACAGCTATCTCCTTTATATAGTGCAGCATTTATACTTCTCAGACATTAGGGTTTCTTCCTTTTCCTCTAACTTAGCAGCCTAGAAGCAACAGTTTTACGACCTGGTCCAATCAGCATTTGCTTTGTCACTGGTCTGTGTCTTTTGGGCACAAAATGTGTTGCCTTTTGGACCTGTAGGTGTGTTTATTTGGCCCCACACAGCAATACAAATATTTTAAATCTATTGTAAACATTTTAAAACCAGGAGACACTACAAATACATTTGGAATTTTGCTTGTTTTGAACAACTTGGAAGATCTGTGAACGTGGGCCCATGTTCCCCAGAGCAATGATGCTCGGGAGTGGCCCTCTGGACCGGCCATGCGTTCCCAGGCCACCACTCCCAAGGGTGTTCCTGCCTGAGGCCCCTTTGCCATTTACCTTCTTACTTGCTGGTTATTTTTGCTTACACCTGGCCCACCTCACTCAGTCACATTCCCTGCCTGGCCCCTGGAGCATTGTTTGAGTTTGTGACTCCTGGTTGGGTGGCCATTGCAAATCAGGGACAGGTTGAAGCAGGGTTTAAACCACTGATGAATCGGGCCCAGATTGGCCTTCTGCCTCAAGGCTCAAAGTAGACGTAGATTGATGGTATACTTCAAAGGCGGAAGAGACACTTCTAAGAGTTTTTAAAGAACTGCCACTACTTGTCCGTGTAACATCTATTGTACCTTTCAAGAGAATTATATGATCTTCAAATACAATAAATTAAAGTTTCCAGAAATAGATATAAATACTGTGGAAGAATGCTAGCATGTCTTAAGTTTGAATCGCCTTAAAGAAACAAGATGAGATTCAAACTCTTAAAATTACTTTGTAAAATAAAGTAGACTTTATTGTAATCTTTTATGACTTCTCTAACTGCCCCATAGAGACATCAATGTTTGCAGAAGGATGGAAGGAGAGAAGAAAGGAAGGAAGGAAAAAGGAAGGAAGCTACTTGAATACGGGGACTTGCCAATTGATTTTTTAAAAGATTTTTTTTGATGTGGACCATTTTTTAAGTTTTATTGAATTTGTTAAAATATTGCTTCTGTTTTATGTTTTGGTTTTTTGGCCACGACGCATGTGGGATCTTATCTCCCTGACCAGGGATCGAACCTGCACCCCCTGCACTGGAAGGTGAAGGCTTAATCACTGGACCGCCAGGGAAGTCCCATGGCCAATCCATTATTAAAATTTTAATTTTTACTTGTAAATAACTAGAAGAAGAAGTTGCAAAAATAGTACAGAGAGGTCCCATGTTCCCATTACCTAGATTCCACTAATGCTAACACCTTCCATAACTGTAGGCCAATCCCATTTCATATTCCAGTGGCACGTAGAAGGTGTTCAATGTAGTTTTTTTGAGGGGACTTCCCTGGTGGTCCAGTGGTTAAGACTTCGCCCTTCCAGTGCAGGGGGTACAAATTCGATCCCTGGTCAGGGAGCTAAGATCACACATGTCTTGCGGCCAAAAGCCAAAACATAAAACAGAAGCAATATTTTAACAAGTTCAGTAAAGACTTTCAAAAATTTTTTTTAAAAATAAGGTTTATTGAATGAATATGTTTGCATATGGAAAATGAATGTTATCTGTTGACTTAGCGGGTTGGTTGCTCTATTTTATTTTATTACCTTTGAATAGGTAATATATGTGCAGGGAACAAATTCAATACTTTCAAAGGGTATACAGGGAAGAGTATGTCTCCTTCCTTTCCCTGCCTCCCAGATGCCTCCAGAGGCAACCATTTATTCATTTCTTATAGCTTCTTCCACACATTGTTCATGTTTGCAAGTTCATACCTCACGTATCTGTTGCCTCCTCACCACCCCCCTCCACTGTAGAATAACCATATGCACATCTTCTTCACTGGGCAATATATATTGGAGATCATTCTATGTAAGTTCATAGAACGCTTCTTCATTGTTTTTAATGACTATTTAATATGTGTTCCATGATATAATAAATGGATGTATCATAAAAGAATTTATTTAACTAATCCCCTATTGATAAGCATTTAGACTGTTTCCTGTCTTTTATTATTAAAAGCAATATGGCTGTGGGACTTCCCTGGTGGTTCAGTGGTTAAGACTCTGTGCTTCCACTCTTCCACTGCAGGGGATGTGAGTTTGATCCCTGGTCCCTGGTTGTTGAACTAAGATCCCGCACGCCAAGGCTTGGGGTTAGGGGGAGGGGAGACAATACTGCTGTGAATATCCATGTCTGTTTTGATTTAAGCAGATACAGTCTCTCTCTCTTTTTTAAAAATTTTATTGAAGCATAGTTGATTTACAATGTTGCGTTAATTTCTTCTGTACAGCAAAGTGACTCAGTAATATATACATATATATATTCTTTTTCATATTCTTTTCTATTATGGTTTGTCACAGGATATTGAATATAGTTATCTGTGCTCTACAGTAGGACCTTGTTGTTTATCCAGCCCATATATAATAGTTTGCCTCTGCTAATCCCAAATTCCCATTCCTTCCTTCCCCTCCCCACCTCCCCCCTGGCAACCACAAGTCTGTTCTCTATAACAGATACAGTCTCTTTAGGTACTAAAGCATATGTTTTATGGATCTGAAATCCCCAAACTTCGCTATTTGGTCATGTAAATAGAACTTTGATGGCAGAAAATTTCCTGAAGCTTTGTGTGGTTTCTGGCCTAAGTCAGTGAGATTTGTTCAAGGTCTGGCTGGCAGCTTTAACTGATGCTGATGCACCTGTTCTCCGTTATTTTCATCTGAGCTGTGTCTGATAAGTAGAGAAAGGAGCAAGGCAAGTTATACTCGGGATGATTAGGGATGTGCCTTGAAGGATAGTGAATGTGCATTGCTTCTCTTCACTCCTATCACTTGATCCAGCTCGTTGATCCAGCCCTTGCTCCTGGCCTATGTGTCTTCCCTCTTATTTGAAGTTATCTTCTATCTTCCCTTACTGCCCAACAGATTTTGGTGACATTTCATTACTCAGCAAACACCTCCATTTCTAAACAGCTTTACACTGCTGAGATGAATAATATTACCTCTGTGTTGATGACCTGTGTCTTATTAACTGTACCTTTCTTCAAGCAGATTTAAAAAAATCTAAACTGGTTTCTTTTTTGACCCTTTACTGGGTTTTCATCACAGTCCCTGAGGGAAAGACTGTTGCTCTTCTCCATGTTCAGAGTTTATTTTGGTTCTATGAAGCCCAGTGCTCCTAAACAGCTGTTAACAAGCTGCCCCAAATGCCTGCAAAATGAGAGGGTTACACAACAATGAGCTTATCACTCATTCATTTAGTCATTAATTCATGCAACAAATATTTATATTGAGTGTGGACTCTGGGCCAGGCAGCCTCAGCCTAAGTCAGTGAACAAGACAAGATCCTTGCCATTATAAAGTTTGTTCTCCAGCATGTGTGTTTATGGGCATGGAGGAGAGACAAAAATAAATAAGCAAGTTATTTAGTATGTTAGGAGGTGATAAATGCTATGGGGTGGGGGGATGAACAGGCCAAAGGAGGTTGGGATTGGGGGGACAGGGGGCATACTGCTGTTTTTGCTGAGGGTGTGAGATTTGAACTAAGACTTCAAAGAACACAGAATATCCTTACACAGTATCTTGTATGTTATGTGTATGTTTGCATGAAAAAGACCACTAATGACTTTGTATTTGTTGAACAACTGCACTGAGATATAATGCTCATACTATTAAACTCATCCTTTTAAAGTGTACAATTCAGTAGTTTTTAGTGTATTTACAGAGTTGTGCAACCATCACCATTATCTAATTCTGGAACATTTTCATCACCCCCAGAAGAAACCCATTAGCAGCCACTACCCATCCCTGCCTCCCCCCGGTCCCTGGAAACCACTAATCTACTTTCTGTCTCTGTAGATTTGCCTAATTTGGACATTTCATAAAATGGAATCATGTACTATGTGGTCCTTTGTGATTGGATTCTTTCACTCAGCTTGTTTTCAAGGTTCATCCATGTTGCGGCATGCATCAGTACTTCATTCCTTTAAGAATCATATGCCATTGTATGGATATACCACATTTTGTTTATCCATTCATCAGTTGATGGTGACCTTGAATTTTAAATATTGCAGCGTGTCACGGATGGGCTGTAGTGACGGACCTCCCTGTTAAGGACTGGACTGTGCCATGTAGAGGGAGCCCATTGTCAGGACTGATGTTGCCCAGTCCAGTCAGCACTGGTTAGGCTTGGTTCTGGAGAAACTAAAAAGCCACCATACTCAAAACCCTGCTTTTCCAGGTGCCTCCCTCCTGAGCAGTAGCTCTGGGTGGTCCAAATGCAGCAACACAGACCTGTGGAGTTTTTTCAAGTGTATTTTCTATTCCACATTTTTTCTACTTTAAATTGTAACCTTGGTAAGTTGTTTACCCAAGACAATTCACAATGAGTTTTCTTTTTAATATTTTGGGTGTGGTAGCAAGTAGAAGCAGATCATCTTAACCAACTATTTGCAAATATCTGAACAAAGTCATTCTGGTCATACAGGGAAGACTCCACAGAGGAAATGGGAACTGAATCTGGATTTTGAAAGAAGGTTCGATTCTCAGAGAGGAATAGATGAGGAAGGAAAAGGCATATTCCAAAGAGAATTCAAAGTTTATCTTTTGGGTGACTGGGAAACCCTGGGCCCTAGAGCACGTGTCTTAGGTATGATAATTTAGCATCTATCCTCTGCGCATAAAGTGCGATGGTGTTGGAATCCTCTGGACTCCTGCACAGGAGACAATCAAAGTTTCAGAACTTCTATCGAGGGGGATGTTTCAGTTACAGCCTCTAGGGTTGCAGACAGATTATTTCCATCAGAGTCCAAATGACTTAATGGCTTTCTCACCCCCGCCCCCCTCCTACACACACAGTTGAGAGTAGCTGTCTAAGCGACACCAGTGCAAGAACCGGACACGCCCCGTCATGGCCCAGCGGCACACCTCCCCAGACCGCCGGAGTCGTTCCCGTTCGATCCTGGGGGTGGGGGTGGGGGTGGAGGACCAGGTGCAGTGGCTCCGCTCCCAGGAACTGCAGATTGGGGCGGGGGAGCCGGGAAGGACAAGAATCTAAGTCTTGCATGGGAGCAGGAGGCGTGGGGTCTCCATAGAGGACGCACATCGGCCCAGAGCAGAATGCGGTCCCCATTCCCGCCGAACTTCAGCAACCGCGAGGAGAAATGTCTGCCGCGGAGGGCGGAGCGCGGTGGGGGCGGAGCTCGACCCAAGGGGTGGAGCTAGAGCGTGGGGGCGGAGCGAGGATGAGGGGGCGGAGCGAGACGGTGGGCGGTGCGACAGCAAGGGGAGGAGCGCAGACGGCGGACGAGAGGCGGGGCTGGGATGAGGGGCGGGGCTAACACGGGGGCGTGCCCGGCCATCCGGCTCCGCCCCCGCCGCCGGCGCGCCCGCCCCGCCTTCCCTCTCCCCCCGGCTGCAGAGGCGGTCGAGCGCTGAGAGGGAGGGGAGAGCGGGTCACGACGTTGCCGGGGCGGGGATAACCCCTCACGTGGAGCAGATGAAAGGGCCGCAGCGCGACGCCCGGGGGAGCCGAGCAGAGCCTGCGACCCACAAAGCCGCCGCCGCCGCCGCCGCGATGGGGCTGTGAGGCGTCCGCCCGCGCTCGGTCCTCCGCCGGCCCGCGACTATGCCCGGCCGCGCCCGCCCTCCGCGCCCTCCCGCCGCAGGACCATGAGGCCGCGCTCGGGCGGGCGCCCAGGGGCCCCGGGCCGCCGCCGC
>NW_021703765.1:65388684-65391645 GCF_005190385.1 Monodon monoceros | reverse complement strand
AACGGGCGGACGCCTCACAGCGGGCGCTGCCCCCGCGGCCGCCGCCTGCCGCCGCCGCCGCCGCTGCCGCTGCTGCTCGGGCTGTTGCTGGCGGCCGCGGGGCCCGGCGCGGCGCGGGCCAAGGAGACGGCGTTCGTGGAGGTGGTGCTGTTCGAGTCGAGCCCGAGCGGCGACTACACCACCTACACCACCGGCCTCACGGGCCGCTTCTCGCGGGCCGGGGCCACGCTCAGCGCGGAGGGCGAGATTGTGCAGGTAGCTGCCCGCCGCCCGGGCCCCGCGCCGCCGCCGCCACAAGATGGCTCCGGGGGCTGCGCCCGCCGACCCCGCCGCGGGCTGGCGGGCGGGCGGGAGGGGCGGTGAGGAGGCCAGCGGCATCCCTCCCTGGCTGGCGGGCGGGACGCGGCCTCCAGGGCGCCGCTGCGGGGGGCGAGCCCACGTGGGGGCTCGGCCTTCTGTGGGTCCGGGGAGCGGGAGCGGGACCCCGGGTCCGGGCACCCACGTTGGGGCAGCCGCCTCGGGCCGTTGGGGCTTTCGGTTTGCCTCAGGTGGAAGTCCCGGGAACTACCTGTTGAATGCCAACTTCGGAAAGATAAGTGATGAAGGATGGGTTGGCTTGTTTCAGGTCGCAGGCTGTCCTTCCCACCCGTGCATGTTCTTTTGGGGAGTAGCCAGCCTTGTCTGAGGGGCTGCACAACATCAGGTTCTCCCCTGGAACCTGCCGCCAGCCTCACCTGGGCGCTGACCCTCCTGTGGGGCTCTGGACAAGCAGCGGCAGGAGGAGAGCAGCGGGAGCCCGCCGAGGAGTGGGGATCGCGGGTGCCCTGGAGTGGACGAAGCAGGCAGCCCTCGCTGCGTGCCTCAGATTACAGAGGGTGGGAGGGAGGCAGCCTGCCCGCTTCTCGGCCAAGGACTTCTGCAGAGGGCCTGCAAATCGGGAGACGGGGTCGCTCACTGACAGGGCCTCCACCTTGCTCCAGATGAAAGAGGTGTGCATTCCAAAGGCTAGGGAGAGCTAGCTTTAAGCTGACCCCGCTCTTTCAAGGAGGAACTCTGAGCCCAAGCCTCTGCAGATGGTGAACTGGGTAGATACCTTCCTGCTTCGGGGCTATGATTTTATCAACTTGTTAGTAGACAGCCAGCGCACTTACTGCGGTTAATATGCGTGCCTGGGATGGGGGCGATTTGAAACGGTTGGCTTGTCTTTGAACCTTTTGGGGGAGAAGGGTTGGCTGCAGGGCTCTAAGCTTTGGGTCTTCTGCACTTCACTCTTGGATGAGTTATGAATGAAGAGAGGGGGACCGAGTGGAATAGCTGCAAGCAGCCATTCCTTTCCCCTCTCCTGGTGCAGACTCAAAGGCCTGCATGGTTAGGACAGGGAGCCCTGCAGCTTGGCCCTTAGAGGTGTGTCCTTACATCCCTATCTTAAACTTCTGCAGGTTGAATAGAAGGGAAAACACATGTTGTTTGAGTTCTGTGACTACATATATGTTAAAGGATTTTGGACTTTTTTTTTTGATGATGTTATAATTATGGTCTTTATAAGATTTAGAGACCATGGTTTGCTGAAGATTCCTACACATTTCATTCGCAACCTTCAAGCACAGTTTGAATCTTAAAGCTTACTCGTTGTGGCTCCTTGTTTCTCTTTGAGGCTTTCACTGTGGCCTGATGCCTATAGAAAATGTTTGATTTACAGCCTTCTAAGAGAAAAGATGTTTTAACGTGGCACTTCACTTTTTGAAGGAGACTTTTGAAGTTCGCAGTTTTTATCTGCAGTGTTTTTTAACTTGTACTTTTTCTCCCTGGTAGTTTGTCTGGCGAGCTATCCGTTATGAGTAGTGCTATGCTTTGGAGATAATCTGGGGTTCGCCATTTAATACAAAATTAGCAGTTTAAACACACCATTTGTAACTTTTATCCTTGTGAGTGGAGAGATAATGTGTGAATTTGGCAGAAGGAATCTATTCTCTTTTAAAACTTTTTGAAGTGCTTATCTAACTCCTTTGTAGTCCATTAGCCTCGCCAAAAAAAAAGTCAACAATTGCTAAGTAAAGAAAAATGACTTAAATGGTATTTAATAAGTTTACCTGTTAAGCAGTCACTAATAGGTGTCCTTAATTCCCTTATAACTGCGGTAATGCTGGTAAGTTTATCTGAGCTGTCTGAATAGTCATTTCTTGGTGTTCTCACTCTATATCTTTGATAACTTTGTTGTGAGGCCTACTTGCCGAACCTCTCCGTGTGCACAGAAGGAGCTCAGCGTGGCTTCTAGGGCTGTGTGTGTACAGAGGCTGGCATGCTTTTATTATTTCTTCGAATACGCTTGAGTGAAGGAACTGGTGTGGCCCATCAGCCCTGAAGAAGGTTTTTGTAAGGAAAGCTGATGTTTTAGGACTGCTGAGAAGGAATGTCACATTTTGCGTGAGAAATGAGAATGTACAAAAAACAAATTGGTGTTCAGCTTCAGATTAATCAGGTTTTCTAAGTGCCCTTGTTGAACTTTTCAAGCCTCCTTCTATTTACTATCTTGAAAAAACTCTGCATAACTTGCTATTTAATATTTTATGGTCTTCAGAGCAGAGTTCATTTTCCTTTAACGAAACCTAAATAGTAGCACTTATAGGATTGCTTTTGTTATTTCCCGTGGGATTCCGCAGCCCTGTTCATGCTTTAGGGGAGAAAAGAACCGTTTTGGGAGACTCTCTCCTTTAAGAATTCTAAGATAGAAAATTGGTTTGTATCACTGATTTTTTTCCCTCCCTATTGTATGCAATGGAAGTATGTGTGTGTGTATGTTTATAGAGTAGATACCTTATCATAGTCTGGTTTGCCCAGATGCTCCTAATTAGAGTACCTGTTCATTCATCTGCATGAGTTGGAGTAGGGGGAGGCTTAGGGTGTGTGTGTGTGTGTGTGTGTGTGTGTGTGTGTGTGTGTGTGTGTGTGTGTGTGTGTGTG
>NW_021703765.1:65299168-65388674 GCF_005190385.1 Monodon monoceros | reverse complement strand
TGTGTGTGTGTGTGTGTGTGTGTGTGTGTGTGTGTGTGTGTGTGTGTCTGTGTGAGTGAGAGAGAGAGAGACAGAGAGAGAGAGATTCGAACCTTGGGATTAGTCACAGGAGTCTTGGTTCTCTCCTTGTGCATTTTAGGCTTAAATAACTTTCCCAAGGTCATCAGTGTGCTCTGGAAAAAGAGATTTTTTTTTGACATCTTCCTCTGTGAAAGTTGTGGAAACAATGTGTTGCTATGAAATGCTATTCATTACTTTTATTATCTTATTTATTCATGCAGCATTAAAGCCCATTTGCTTTGAAGTGTCAAGCATACAGTGTGAATGATGGAGGAAGTAATTACACTTCTCCCATAGTTCTGAAGTGTGGAACTTTAAAGGGTTCTTAGACATATTGATACATATTTCATCTTTGAACCAATTTGTTGCTATTAAGAGATCCTTATCTGAAACTTTCAGACTTGGTTGTTCAACTCACATGGTTAGTGATGTTAAATAAAGGCCCAATTAAACACTGGCTAGGGTATGTGGATTGGTTAAGCAAACAAAGAAAACTTGCATAGAGGTGAAAGATTGTTTCAAAGTGGAAATGCATCTTTTCCCCTCTTGAAGTCAGATATTTGGAAATGCTTGAGAAATTCATTTGTAGAAGACATCTGAATGGTAGGTTTTGTGTAACTTTAAAATCGGCCTCTCTGGATCCTGGGTTAAGTGATGAATGGTCTTGAAAGCACAGCTTGCTGAGAACATTTAAGAACTAAGCCAGTGGGACTTCCCTGGTGGTGCAGTGGTTAAGAATCTGCCTGCCAATGCAGGGGACGCGGGTTTGATCCCTGGTTCGTGAAGATCCCACATGCCGCGGAGCAACTAAGCCCGTGCGCCACAACTACTGAGCCTGCACTCTAGAGCCCGCGAGCCACAACTACTGAGCCTGCATGCTACAGCTACTGAAGCACGTGCGCCTAGAGCCCGTGCTTCACAACAAGAGAAGCCACTGCAATGAGACTCCTGCGCACTGCAAGGAAGGGTAGTCCCTGCTCACTGCAACTAGGGAAAGCCCGCACACAGCAATGAAGAGCCAACACAGCCAAAAATAAATACATTTATTAAAAAAAAAAAAGAACTAAGCCAGTGCCTTTAGCCATGAGGGGTGGGAGGAGAGCTGAGTGGTGGGTTAGAAAGGCTGAGTGAGGTCCTTAAATAGCCAGTGTTAACTAAGGGTATCAGAGACAATAATTTTAGGAAACTAATTCCTCTGCCTTGTTTCCCTGTCAGTTTGTTTCTGCAGTTTAGCATTTGATCACACACTTTCTTTTCATCTCCATTTTAAGTTTAACTTAACAGGCCTGCCACTAAAAATTGACTTGGCCTAATAGAACAATTGCGTGCTGACAGCTGGCCTGGATTTACACAAAAAGGGACTGCTGACTGTCTTGTCAGAAGGGCCTTCATAGGTTAAAACCAAGCATTTGATTTTGGGAAAAACATTAGGGCTGTGTTTTGTGACCTTGTGAATTCTTAGGGGCTCTTATTTTCTGTCTTGTTCTCTGAGATGCCCTGGGGTTACTAATACAGCTCTGTATGGAGATGAAGATGGGAGTGGGAGGTAAGTGTGGGGCCTGGAGACTAGAGAGGGTGGTGATGGCTTCCGTTTAGGAGCATTTGTTTTGTACCGGGCACTGTGCCAAGCACGTCATGTGTTTGCTCATCTAATCATTACTTTAACATGGACTGAACAACTGTTGTTAACCCATTTCACAGATGAGGAAACTGAGGCTGAGAAAGGCGATTTGACTTATTCGACCTCACACATCTAGCTCATGATAAAACCTGGGTTGAAACCCAGGTCTTTCTGGCCCCTTTCTTCCTATTATCGCCAAATAAATAGGACTTGGCCGGCTAGGTCTTGACATTAATTCACGTCTAATTTTTAAAATTATTTTATTTATTTAATTTAATTTTTTTGGCCGCATTGGGTCTTAGTTGCAGCATGCGGTATCTTCGTTGAGGCATGCGGGATCTTTCACTGTGTTGCGGGCTCTTTGTTGTGGTGTGTGGGCTTATCTTTAGCTGTGGCGTGGGTTTCTCTCTAGTTGTGGCACAGGGGCTCCAGGATGCATGGGCTCAGTAGTCGTGGCGCGCAGGCTTAGTTGCCCCATGGCATGTGGGATCTTAGTTCCCCGACTAGGGATTGAACCCGTGTCCCCTGCATTGGAAGGTGGATTCTTTACCACTGGACCACCAGGGAAGTCCCAAGTCTAATTTTTAACAGTCTAGCATAGGGGTTCTTAACCCGAGGGACACAGACTTCCAGAGAGCGCCTGTGAACCCCTGAAATTATACACACAATCCCGTGTATGTGCACTTTCATTTTCCTGAGAAGATACATAATTTTTCACCTTGGTGGGTTCTGTGATGCCCCTCCTCTCCAAGAGGAAAAAGAAGCACTCACCTAGTACCTGTCATCAAGTAGTGCATCACTGAGGATTTGAGTGGCGTGAGTTGTAGAGAGGTCTACAGGTTTATGTGTTTCCATCGAGCATGTTCATTTGATAGATTTCTACCAAAGCCCTATTCTGTACCAGATACTGTATTGCTGTTGTCTTCTGGAGTTCACAGTCCCTTATAGAGCCAGACGTGTGTGGATAAATGATAATTCTTCCCAACTGGGTTTCCCTACACAATAGAGCCCTTGGTCCTGAAGGCATCCATTGTCTCTAATGGATTAACTTCTCTCCTGTGCGTCTATCTGATAGTAGTTAAATGCATCATCCTTGGGAGAAGTGAGAAGATGGTCACTCCCAGAATTTTGTGCATTTTAATATCGAATCATTATGTTGTGTACCTGGAACTAACATAATGTTGTAGGTCAGTTATACTTAAGTTAAAAAAAATAAAGACTTTTCTGCATTTAGCTGGTGAAGGGCAAGAAGGTGAGGCTCAATGCAGGGTGTGAGAGTGCGAAGTGCGGATGTTTGTGCCTTTGCAGTAATTCACTGAAAATGAAACGGAGTGTCCGTCGATGTTGAAATGCCTTAAGAGCACTCCTTACATCTTCCTTGTGGACCTGGGCACAGGCCTATTTGCTTTTGTTCATCCCTGGGTCCCTGGTGCCTGCTGCTTATCAGACACTCACTATTAGTGAATGAATGATGGATTCAGAGTGGACACCAGGCAGACAGTGGGTCTTAATGGGCTTGGATTAATTGATGAGAACAACGTCATTTGCTTTGGCTATACATTCTGGGATTAGCTTTCCTTCTTGGTTGTTATTTACAGAAACTTGCTTGATTAGATGCAAAGAATGGTTCTGGTGGACCCACTGATATTATAATACCAGGTTGTATGAAAGTGACCTGTGTGTGTGCACATGTTCAGGGGCAGGGTACCTGACATAAAGGTCTGAAGACGTGCTTTTCGTGGTAAAACACTGATAATTGAGAAAGCCCTAATGTGAACAGCTGTTATGGATGGACAGACACATGGAGAATAGTTCACAGCCAAACCCTAGTGTCCCTGGGAATAACTGTAAAGGTTTGGTATTCAGAATCATCATTAACCTGAATATATGTCATGTGAAAACTTTGCTTCTTGATGGCGTTTCCCACGTCTGGACGATGTGGATTTGCAGTTCATGACAAAAATGACTTTTAAATCCATCTTAATAATCCGAAGAACCAGACTCAGCCCTTTAATGTGTTCGATAAGGAGACCAAGGTCCAAAGAAGCGAAGGGCCAGGGCCACATGGTGAGGTATAGATGACCCTGGAGAACTGTCTGGGTCTCCTGACTTCCAGGCTTGGGCCTTCATGTCATCCTCGGCTGCACCTCGTCTGAGTGTGCCAGGGAGAGCCAATAGAGAAGCGTGCTTTATGATCAGGTGTATAATTGGGGAAAGCCAGACCTTCTAAATCTGCACATTGGGTTTAAGTGGTTGCTTTTCTCCTTTAATTTAGATTTTGAGTCGCTCAGTTTTCCTCTGTCAGAGCTTTTAAAAATAGGTAGTAATGATCATATGCTTCTGCACGCCAGGCCTTGGGCCAGTGCTGTGCTTACACTTAATGTTAGGACGAGGTAAATGGGATGCCCCAGGTTTTCAGATGAAGAAACGAAGCTCAGAGAGGTGAAGTCACTGAGCAGGTCGGTAGCAGGGATCAGATTCAAACCGAGGTCTGTGTGATTCTAAGCCATTTCTGTTTTTACAAGACTGCTTCACTTGGCACTTCCTTCTGCTTGGGATGAGATTATGGCAGCTGATGGTGGAATTTAGAGTCAGTAATCCAGACTGATGGACCAAGAAATGAGTCTGTAACTTCAACTGAGAAAACCCTCCACTCTTAGAGATCTCTTCCCTCCCTGCCTCCCGCCCTTCCTTCCTTCCTTCCTTCCTTCCTTCCTTCCTTCCTTCCTTCCTTCCTTCCCTCCCTCCCTCCCGTTTTCTCTCTTTCTTCTTTTTTTAATCACACAGCCTCATTCTACCTTGTTTTTTCCACAAAGAGCCATTCTGCCAAGGTTGGGAAGAGGGACCAGTGACTTGAGTACACAACCGTCGCTCCGTGGCACGTCTGTTGTTGTTTGGCTTTGGGAAAGTTGGAATGGCCATGGCGCTCTGGCATTTAAAGGGATTTCTGACGTGAGACACACCTCCTTCCTGTGGCCAGCTTTTTAGAGCCACTTCGGAGCCTGCATGGCTTTTTCCAAAGAGGCCCCATCCTGTGTCCATCGCCTTTCTTACTTTACACAGTCTGCATGTTCCCTGTGATTTGAAATTTGATTTAAAAGATTGTAAGAACCTAAAGCTGTGGCTTCTCCCCGCTCATGCCATCCTCCTGGCTGTTAAACCTTCCCATAGGTCTGCATTTCCGCAATGGACAGGCATTCACTGCTGCCTTCTGTCCCCAGACCCTGTGCGGGGTGAGGCAGCAGGTGGGGACGAGTGAGACACTGGCCCTGCCTCCATGCAGCTGAGTGGAGGGGGTGGACAGCGTGCCAACCACAGGTCCTCTGGTGGAACACGCCTATGGGATACTGAGGGTATGCCTGGCCCTGGTGCTATGTGTAGACCTGGGCAACCCATTCTGAAGAAAAACGTCTGTAATGACACAGTACATGGATTTGCGCCTTCTGGCCCTTTCTGACTCATTTTTTTACCTACCTTTGAGGTTAAAGCTGATAACCCCTTCGTGGAGACGTGCCTTTATACCTGTCAAACAGGATGGGGAGGCTGTAAAGAGTAGAGGTTCTTTGTTCCATTTGCAGCTTGAATGAGATGTTTTAAAATCTGACTTTTAGCGGCTCTGTTGACTCATGATAGTGTGAAGAGAATGAGGTCAGCTGGCCTATTGTGGTTCAAGGGAGAGCGTTTTATTTTTATTACCCTTAAGATGTGTTGTAAGACTTGATATTAACCCCCTTCTTTCCCCAGCAGCCAGTCTGTTATGGTTGTTTAGAAACTCAGTGTGTAGAGCTCATTTGGTGAAAACAGACTTTGATGATTCTAGAAGTTTCACGGGGGAATTTATGTTGGAATGGGGACTTCTGGTCTCCTGGTGCAGAAGCTGCTGCATTTTAAAAATAGGAGAGTAGGGGTGGTGCTCAATTAGGTATGTGTATTCAGTGCTGTAAGAATTTAATTAAAACTTGATTTTCTACTTAAACCGAGTACCCTAACTTGTCAGCAGACATTTATTGAGTTCTTACCATGAATACAGCCTAGAGAAGAAACATATACACCCACAATACAGTTTGTGATTTACAGATGTCATTTTCATGATTTCTCCCATACATATTTGGGCAGTTGAATTAGCTGCACTTAACAGAGGAAACCAGGGCTGAGAGTGTAAGTAAGCTTCTCAAGGCCACAGAGCTGGGAGTGAACTTGGGTCACTTGAAGACAAAGCTCACTGACCCTCTTGCTTAAGGACCTGGGTGTATTTTGATACAATTTGGGCAAAAATGTTAGAATAGATTCATTTTACATTACTTCTTGTCAGGGCCAAAATTTTCCTTTAAAAAAAATCATCTAACTTATTTTTTAATTATAAAAATAATGCATATTTATTGTAGAATACTTGGAAAATACAGAAAAGTATGAAAAAGAAAATCAATCCTGCTGCCTACACATACTCTGTTAACCTTTTGTGTTTTGGTATAGATTTCCTTTCTTTTTTCCTATGAGCTTGGAGGGATTTTTAAGAAAATTGGAAAAAACATTACATAGTGTTTATAACCCTTCATGTACCTTAAGTATTTTCCTCTTACTAATAAATACTCTGAAACATTTTAGTGTCTTGTTTTTCTTTATTGTAAGTAATGCTGTGAGGAACATCTTTTCTCTGTCTCTTGATTGTCTTCAAAGAATCAAGTTCTAGAATTGGGACCACTGGGTCGAGAGGTATAAACATTTTTCATGCTCTTGTTATGTATTGTCAGTTTGCTCTGCAGAAGAGTGGATCTAGTTTACACTCCCCAACCAGGTCCACACACACCCACTCACAATGGGTAGTATCTGTTTCTTAAAAAAAAAAAAACCCACATCAGAAAACAATTTCATAAAAGTGAAAGGCTATATATTCCTATCACTTAGTAAATGGTAAAGTACTGGCTTTTTCCCTCTGCCATGAGGATCCGAGTTATGACCAATGTCCGCATCGAAGGGAAGGTACCTGGCGTGGTACCTGGGTCCCTCCCTTGTAGGTGTATCTGAGCACAATCCAGGAGCTGCTACCCTAGTGTTCTGGGCAGGGACACATCGGCTGGCCAGGCAGATGGCCATGCTCCGAGGCCTAGAGGCGACCTCACGGGAGGGACCACTGTGCTGTCAGCATACCCTGTGGCAACTGATTGTGGCCCAGGTGGGTGCTGCTGCACTTGATGTTTTCTGCCCTGTCTCTTTCCCCGTCCTCTCATTCAGAGTGATGCCGTCAGTTTGTGGTGGGCAGAGATGCATTAGAGCCAAGCACCAGACCGTCAGGGTGCCTCCAAACAGCAGGCCCATGGGCTGAAAATGGCTTCTTGCTATTTTGTTTGATCCCTGTTAAAAAAAATCTAGAAATTTTACATAATAATCTGGAGATTTGGCTCTTCCTGAAAAATGAAAAGATCTGGCAACGTTGGGCCCACATTCCCACGGGCGACAGCCTGCCCCAGTGGAATAACAGCTGCCCTCTTCACATGGGACACAGGCCCCAGTTTATAAGCCTCTGTTGCATTGCTGCGCGCACTGTAGCGATCCGGTGTCTACCAGTGCCTGGGTCCTGTGGGTATTGACGTTTGCCATCCATTCTATCACTGGAAGTTCTGGAGCTGAAAGCTTTTAAGTTGCACTTGGCAGGTCTCTGTTCTCTCCTTTCTCGGCCATTTGCGTTTCAGATGGCCATTAGTGGCTTTATGACACTTCACCAGACCATGTGAGCCTCAAGTTCTGCTACCGGGGAGGGCTGCACTGGCCCTAGGGTGACCAGAGTGTTCTCTTCACTTTGACATAGGTGCTTTCATTTTCTAGAGCCATTTGGCCTGTGCCTTCATTATGATCTTTGTCCCTTCTCTCTTTTTGCTCCTTTGTTTCTTTTGACTGCGAGAGTCCTTGATTGAGCTGGAGGGCACCCTGAAATGCTGTGGCTTTGCTCTCCTTTTACAGTGAGGGCGCTGTGGGCAGTCTCCTCAAGCCTTTGGTCACGAGAGGAGCTGGGGTTAGAACTTGGGTCTTGGTGTTCCCAGGTGCTGGTCTTTCTAGAGCGGCATCCCACTCTGATGCTCAGGTTCCAGCAAATCTTCCACATGCTTTAGGGGCCCCCATGAACTTTCACCCGTGTTATCTTGTTTCATCCTCCCAGCTAGGAGCACCTTCCCTGGATTCTACCCAGAAGGCCGTCTGCTGTTCAGGTTGTCCTGGTTGCCAAGGCTTGTCCCACACTTGACGTAGAATGCTTTTCTTTGTACCTATTGTATGCTTTTACTTAAATGCGTTTGACATTGTGTGTTCAGCACCTTTATACGATTTTTGGAACCATCAATGGGTACTCGGCGACTTGGCATCTTTTCAGAAAGTGCCTCAGTCTTGGAGTAGGTGGGAAGCAGGCAGCTAATGGCATGTAAAGAATGTTGCAAGCTTGACTTGCAAAGCCATTTCAAAATTTAAATCAAGGTAGCTTGTGGCCAAGTCAGAGGAAATGAACTTGCTCTTTCCTTGCTGACCTTACCGCTTCATGCCAGGTGCTGCCTAAGCATCTCCCTGCCTCACAGTCTCACTCCTCCCAGCAGTTCTTCCCCTCCCCACCGGATTCATCTTTCCAAACCTCTGATCTTGTCATTCCCTTGATCAAAATCTTTCAGTGCCATCCTGTTGTTTACTAGCGAGCTGAGCACAGAGATGGCCTGGGGTGCGGGCCTGGCTCCTGTGTGTTCCCGCCCTTATTTCCTGAATGGGTCCTGGGCTTTCTTCCCTCTGTGCCCTTCGTTTTGGATTGCCCTTCTGCGGGAATATGTTTCTACGCCTCCATGTTCCTGACCCCCACCTTTGCCCCCTACCCTCTTACCCTCTCTCCCAACGCTTTCACCTGTGGTCAAACTTCCAGCTCTTCCCATCAAGTGTTTCCAAGTTCTACTGGTGGGTTCCTTCGACTGAAGCACTCCATTTTTCACTTCTCAGCTGGTCTTCAATACCTTATTCTTTGTTTTCTTTTCCCCACAAAATCACAGCTCCCAGCAGAGTGGGCTTGTGTCTTACTCATCCCCCTGTTGCCTTGCAGTAAAACTCTTAAATATTTACTGAGCTGAAATTCTTCTAGATCATGATACTTTGGGATAGGGTAGTGATGGAGATGTTAGTGTAGCCAGAAGAAGACTTGGCTTTTTGAGGGAGAGCTTTCTGTGATTGTAGAAACAATTCACAAGACATGGGTGTGTCCTAGGGATATTCCAAGTAGTTGGGAATGGAGCAGACTCTGAAAATAATTTCACCTTGCCTCTGTTCTCCAGGCCTGGAAAAAGGAGGTGGGATCAGGACGTAGCACCATCTGACTCCTCCCAGGTTGGCGTGTGGCTGCCTGGGTGCAGTGTTCAGAGCATGCTGGAGAAGAGACATCTCAGCCTGACTGTAGACTTTTAGGGGGTATGTTTTATTTAAATATGAACAATATTTTGGTGTCACTTAGAAAACTGGCATTTTGGGGAATAGGAACAGTTACGTGTAGTTCCAGAATGACCCATCCTTACTTAAATTTATACCATATTGTTTCCTCGATCCCCCTCCCTCCAGCCTTGGAAGTTCTGGCTGAGCCTGTGTTTAGGTGCTGGATGGGAAGCAGTTTTAAAGGACTACAGTAGTATTTCTAAAGAGACCAGCACACTACGAGTGGAAGAAATTTAGATTTCAGTTTAATGAATGTGATTTTCTACTCTTTAAGGGCCCCACTATAAGCATTTGGGAATTATTAAGTTATTGCTTCATTATGTACATGTTGAAATTTTTTTGGGTTATTGTTGCTGTTTGTTGTGGAACAGTGGTTATTATATGGGTGCTGGGGCCTCCAGGAATATTCCAGAGTCTATCCATGACGTGTTATAGTTCACTTGTACTAGAGGGTTGTCATGCCTTTTCACGGCATGTCCACTCCGGAAATGTTCCAGTGCCCATCAGTAAATATCACCCTCACTCAGGGAGTTAAAGGAACAGCTAATGTGTAGTTTTGAAACTTTGGAGTTATTAGGTGTAAATCTCTAGGACACATATAAACTTGCTTGGCATTAAATGTGCCGTATGAGTGATTCAAGTTCGAGAGGCAATTTTTGCATTTCCTGACTCTTGTGTTTAAATTTGCAGTCTCAACATTGCATCACCATAGGATTTCACATTTAATGAATATTTATGTTGAGCCGAGTTCTATACAAATGCGATGGTTTCTGACTTGATTATAGCTTGCTGTGTGCTGTGGCCAGGAGTGCCCTACAGACAACAGAGCTGGCACACGTCTTAGCAAGCCAGGCCCTGGCGGATGTGGTTAGGGACCACAGTGACTGGTGCTCTGGTTGCCATGCCAACCTTGTTTTTGGAAGGGGGAGGCTCTGAAACAGCAATGGGATGGGGGTAGAATAGTTTTGAATATTCCAAGTGAAATTATTCCCTATATGTGTTCCTACAAGAAGATGTAGAAAACTCTAGAATTCTTACAACATGCTCAGATGACATTAATTTTCTTAATAATTAATTTTTAAAATTTACTTAGGCAAGGCTGTTTTAATTGTCCTCTTGCAAACTTGCCTAAGTTCACGTATAAATGTCTTCCCTACTTGCTGCAGGGTAAATAAGGAATCTTCTGTGTCTTACTATTTACAAACCCTTCCTCCCGCCTCCTGCCAGCATCCCTTGCCCTCTGGTAACTCTGATCCAGTAATGGCTGATTGTGGGAGGGGAAGGGAAAGAACAGTAGGCGGGATGGTTGGGGGACTCCCCCTCCCCAGCTCCTTATCCTCATTCCTCCCTACTTCCCATTTCAGGAAGGCTTATCCTCTCCGCTCCCTGATCGTGTATATTCAGCAAAGACCATGGTGACAGGTGCCATCACCCATAAGTGGGATCTTAGGATGCCCAGCTCTCAAGGTTTGGCATTCAAGAGCTGGGAGAGGAAGAGGAGTGATGTGTCTTGGCATCCAGCACTGGAATTCTGTCGGCCCCTTTGCATATGGTATCCCGCATAATTCTGTGGTGCTTGGTGGTGTGCAGTGAAAGGTCCAGAAGGGAATTGATCAGGCCTGGTAAGCCAGATGGGAGCCCCGGATGGCAGGATGGGATGGGATGCTTGGGCACCATCCTCTGTCCTAGAGCCGCTCTACAGAAGGAGACCCAAGCCACTGGAGGCTGGTCTTGTGCAGCTTCAGTAGCTCAGGCAGTCCCATGACGTAGAGGGCCTGTCCTCAAGGCTCATCCCACAGAAAAGAAAGCACCCCACCCCTTTGTAAATTTATTTATTTATTTATTTATTTTTGGCTGCATTGGATCCTCGTTGCTGCGCGCGGGGGCTACTCTTCGTTGTGCATGGGCTTCTCACTGCGGTGACTTCTCTCGTGGAGCATGGGCTCTAGGCACGCAGGCTTCAGTAGTTGTGTCACGCAGGCTCAGTAGTTGTGGCCCGTGGGCTCTAGAGCGCAGGCTCAGTAGTTGTGGTGTACGGGCTTTGTTGCTCTGTGGCATGTGGGATCCTCCCAGACCAGGGCTGTAACCTGCGTCCCCTGCATTGGCAGGCAGATTCTTAACCACTGCGCCACCAGAGAAGTCCCTGCCTTTGAATGAAAACTTACTATTTCAGAAGTGGATGCTGACCACACATCTAATCGTTGCTTGCTGACTTGGAGTCGCCTGTGTGACTCCCCAGTAGATTGTCTCATCTTCAGCACAGGGCTGGTGTCTCAACCTTTTAACATTTCCCCACTCCAACACAAAGGGTCCCGCTGCGTGAATTAGGAAAAGCTGTCCCTTCCTTAAGATACCTGGCTTCTGTTTGCCATAATGTGGATCTAGGATGACTCCAGAAGTGGACAGCGCCCCCTAGAGTTGTGCAGGCTTGAGGCACCTGTCTGCAAGTTGTTCCCTCCTCTCCAGCGCTTCTCTCTCAGAAGTTGTGATTTGCCGCTTCTAATTTCTGTAGTCTATTCCTAGAACACCAGGGAACCACGTTTGCCAGAATTGAGTGTAACGTTAAAAAACAAGATACCAAGGTGAGTAAGGAGTTTAGTACACGGATTCTTGACATCTCCTTTGGCTGCTTTTTTGCTTTGTGCTGACTGGAGTGGGGTCCTCAGGCCTTGGGTGCATTACAATTAAATGGATAGGCCTTTTGTGGAGCAGAAATGGCATCACCATTTTATGGGAGAAGATACACATGTCTTCCTAGTAACCAACTTAAAAATTAACTTTCTGTCTATAACCTGATTTGGGTGTAAGTTCTCTTTAGTTCTGTGTTACAACCTTGAACCAACTGTATTTGGGAGGAGTTGGGACAGCACTTCTGTGTCATGGGACATTGGTGTGGCTATTAGAAGCAGGAGTCTGCACCTTTGCTATGCAGACACCCAAGGTTTGTCGGGTTCCTTAAACTGTGTTGTAAATTTTGCAGAACCAAGTGGTTCTGGATTTCCTTTGCTGATGGGAGAGGCAGCAGAGCACCAAGTCTGGAGCCAGACTGCCTTGGCTTGGACCCGACTCTGCCAGTTACCTGCTGTGGAAAGGTGACTTTGCCTGTCTGGGTCTCAGTTTCTTCATCTATACAATGGAGTTGAGTTACTCACACCACGCTCTTCGTGTCTAGTGATGATAACGATGATGATGAAGAAAATAACATACAGAGTTACATAATGTTCCTCACATATACTAACACTTATGTTGTAGTTCCCAAATGGCTGGAAATTTTTATTCTAAAGTCGTAGTTTATCAAGGTTAAAGAATCCAAAGATGCTAGTCATTGACAAGAGAAATGATCATATTGTAGGTATCATTTCCAACATGCTCAGTGCTGACCACTTGCACCTGTGTCCTTTCTCCCCCTGGAAGCGCTCTGTGAGGGACCGGGGTATTCACACCTTGCTGATCCCTGGTTCCCTCTTTCAGCTCTGTGTCCTGGGCAGGGGTGGGGTGGGGGGCGGGGGGTGTGGGGGTGTTTGCTGCGGCTCCATCTGCTCACCCCTGCACGCTACAGCTAGATCACCGTCCAGGCTCTGAGCTCTGTCACTTGGGCCCGTGCGCACACACACACAGACACACACACACAGAAGCGTGTGAACTGCAAGTCGCTGCACAGGAGGCTGGGTTTCTAGGCCAGCCTGTCTGTTGTTCCTGAGGCCGCTTGGCCTGCACATGGGCATGACTGCTCGGAAGGGAAGCGGCGTTGTGGCTTGCTTCTCTGGATCCAGCCAGGTCATGTGGAATGTTGTGATGTGCTAAGGCTGTGCTCTGGGGTCCTAATTATGTGGGACCTGTGGCAGGCACAGGTGACTTCAATGCTTGATTTGATCTGCTGTGCAATTATGCCAATGCAAATACTGTATTAATCTTAACCCCCCAAGTTAGGCACATGGACTTTTTCTAAAAATGGGAATGATAGGAGTGCATTGTGGGTTTTTTTTTTTTTTTTTAATAACTCCCCCCACCGACTCTGCCAAGACTGTGCAGTGCATTCCTCTCCTTGAATGGAGACGGTAGTTTCCATCTCTGTCTACCCCCTTCTCGCACATTCCTGAGACTGGGTGACGGAAAGATGCCCCTTCCCCTTCTGTGCAGGTGTGTTTTCTCCTTGCTTTCTTCAAGAGGTACCGCTTCTTTCTACTTCAAGGCCAAAGAATCTTGCTCCTCAAAGGATCTGACATCCTGATGGAACTTTCTTAAATGGGGACTCTTCTGGTTTCTTTAGGATCCTGATCCTGAATGTGTGTAGGGAAACTGCTCGGTGACTTCCTGCAGTGACCTTGAGTGTGCCTGGTGGGGCTCAGCTGTAATTTCTCGTGAGGCACTCGAGCGAGGTCAGGGCTTCCACTCGACACCCTCGCAGTGTCTTAGGTGAAGGGCCCACTCACAGGGTAAGTAGAATGCATCTGGTATCAGGAAGTGAGGTCATTCTTACCTAGTCCAAACTGGAAAGAAGAAAAGCCTCTAAATAAGCAAGCAACCTAACCTCACCTTGAAAACAATTCTGGGCCAGCCTCCTCCCTTCTCTTCACTCGGCCTCTGAGCGGACCTGGTGGGATTTACCAGCTTTGAAGTCCTAAGGTGCTATTTTAATACTTTTCTTTTACACTGCAGGTTTCGAGACTGATTTAACTAGATTCTGGAGGGAGCTCACTTTACAGCATTCTTAAGAGCTCGGACAGTCTTGAAAGAGTTAAACTCTAATTAGCTCATTCCTAAGGTATTTAATGCCCTTATTAAAACTCAACTGCTCGTTCGCTTTTTTCTTTAGTGAATCAGATTTCTCGAGGAGCTGAGCCCTCACTCCTCAGATCACAGGCTCACATGTTGAAGCTGGCAGTGCTAGAGGCTAGTTCCTATCTGTGTGACAGCATTTTTAATTTAACAGGACCGCCTTTGATGTTCCCAAATATTTATAGGCAGCTTTAGATCATTTCAGCGTGTGCTTTCTTTTTCTTTTCTTTTCTTCTCTCTCTCTCTCTCTCGTTTTTTTTTTCAAACTGGAGCAAAAGTTCTTCCTCATGCAACAGCCTTCCTTTTATCCTGTTAGTTTATTTTTGTTTCCTTTGCAGCTTTGGCGAAGGCTCTTTGGCTGCATTCACACACACAGGATTGACTCTTCCTTTTGCTTCTTTGGTAAAGGCTACCTCTGTGTATCATCTGCCTGCTTGAGTTTGCTTAAAGCACTTCTCTTTGTCCCTTGACTTTCTAGAGACTGAGGTTTTTTCTGATTTGGATCAGGAATCTGCTCTCTGGCTGACCTGAAACCTTTTAGGTCCATGCAGAGGCCTGGGCAATGTGTGTGAAGGTGTCTCTTTATGGATGACCAGGCTGCGCTGTCCTACTCTGCCTGTGCGTCTTGACCAGGCCTCAGCAAGTTATGATTTATGATGTAACTTTGGCAGAGACTGTTGTAGCTGGGCAGGAAATACAGATAGACAGAACTCTGTTCTGATCATTGCAGGCTTGCTCCATTTGGCTTTGCTGGACTTCCTGGCCTAAAGTAATAGAGAATGGTCGACTTCAGACTCAGGAATGGGAAAAACAGAGCTGTGATGTAGATTTGTTAAACCATTAAGGAAAAGGAAAAGGAAACTTTGTACCAATCAAATCAAATGACAGGACAGAGGACAGTGGTTTCTCCAGCTTGGACTCTGGGTAAACACTCTGCTTGTGAAACAATCTAAGCTTTTTTTCTTACCTCTCAGCTGCTGTCACTTCCCCGGGCCTGGAACCTTTCTGTGGCTGCCTTCATCGCTGCTGGCTGCCTCCTCCTACATGGAAGGCTTTTGGGGCTGAAGGTCACATAGGTGGTTGGTGAAATATTTGAATGAATGAATACTGTGTCAGACACTGTCCTTGGAGCTTTACATCGTTGGTCCCACTAGATCCTCAGGACCATTCTGAGCGATAAGAGGTTCCATCCCTGTGTTTCTAGATGAGGACACCAAGGAGTAGAGAGGTTTAACACAACTAGTGAATGGAGAAGCTGGCCTGGAACACAGGACTGTGTTTCCAGCCTCACCATAAGGTAGTCTGAGGTGGGTAAATCCGATGGCGGTCTGCTGATCTCTTATGGCTAAAAACCTTTTACATCTAACATTAGCTGTGAGTTGCATTCTGAGAGTTCAGAGTTGACCAGACTTTTGCCACGTAAGGGGTACAGTAGTGGAGAGCAGCGTCCTGGAGTCAGGCCAGCATTTGCATCCCGGCTCTGCCACTGCCAGCTCTGTGACCTTGGCCAGGTCACCCAACCTCCCTGAACTACTGTTTCCTCATCTCTAACATGGGACAGTATAGCTTGTACCTCCAAAGGATTGTGAGGATTAAATGAGATAATATATGTAAGGCATCCAGTAAGTGCTTAATACGTGTAGTACCTGTGGCTTTGCTGCTATAGAATCATCACCCTCAAGGAATTCACAGTCCTGCCGGAAGGACAGTCAGGTAAAGCAGGTGAACGTGGTAGCTGCCGCAGAGATGTGCTAGTGCTTAGCACGGGCCCAGGACAGAGCCACCGGCTTGGTTTTCTGTCTTCTTTCATTCAGCAGATGCGGATTTAGTGCTTGCCCTGTGCGAGGCAGAGCTTTGAGTCACACTCCCCTCCCCCTCCTGAAATTTCCCTTTCCCTTGGGGGAATTTGGGTTAAAATGTTAATTGCTACCTGGAGAAAAATTTCCAGAAGTCATTTTCACTTGAAATCCTAAGGTGCCAAATGGGCATTTGACAGTTTATCTCTTATGGCTTTGTGTTATCCTTCAACTGTTATTTTAACCTTATCTAATTTTCCTGGTCTCTCATACATGAAAACGGTACTGTCCTTGAGAATGTACAAGCGACTTGCCGAGGGAGCAGGTGGTGATCCTTTTGTTCCTCACAGTGCCCAGATGGTGTCCGTGCCTTCTCATGGTCTGGTTCCGTGGGGATTTTGTTGATAAGATTTTGCTTTGATTTGGTTTTCCAACCCAGTGCCATATTCGGATTTGATTACCGGCACTGTAGCTTGTTTCTCTGCTTAGTTTCATTGTCTCTGTCATTGGCTGTCTGGAAACATAGGTCCCATTCTTCACCTCCCCACCCCTTCACAAGCCGCGGGGATGGTTGTGCAGGAGAACTTTTTAACCACCGTGTGCGTGGTACAGAGTGGATGGTTCATAACTTTCATTTGTTGAGTTGATTGATAACATATTTAACCAAATATGTTAAATATTTTTAACAAGTAGTACAATTGAACAAAAGATACAGTTGAAAGGCAGTTGCTATTGTCTTCTATATACTTTAAGAACCCAAATAAGCCTTTTTTCTAAAATAGATTTAAGGTAATTTCTGTGCCTTTCTCGTAGAGTTAGCGAGCTTTCAGTGGGAGGTTGGTGTTTTCTAAATACACTGTTGATTTGAAGCTAAGATGATGCTCTAACTACTTTTGGACCATGAACATAATGTTAATTTTTTACCTGGCTCTGTTTGAAGGTACCACCAGCATGGGTCAATCTATTCAGCATTGGTACCCATGCTTTCTTTAAATAGCATGCTTGGGCTTCCCTGGTGGCGCAGTGGTTAAGAATCTGCCTGCCAATGCAGGGGACACGGGTTCAAGCCCTGGTCCAGGAAGATCCCACATGCCACGGAGCAACTAAGCCCGTGCGCCACAACTACTTAGCCTGTGCTGTAGGGCCCACGAGCCACAACTACGTGCCACGTAGTTGAATTCTGTTGAAGAATTCAACACGCGCCACCACTGTTGAAGCCCGCGCGCCTAGAGCCCGTGCTCCGCAACGAGAGGCCACCGCAATGAGAAGCCCACACACCGCAATGAAGAGCAGGCCCCGCTGGCTGCAACTGGAGAAAGCCCGCGGGCAGCAATGAAGACCCAACGCAGCCAAAAATAAATTAATAAATAAATCTATTTTTAAAATAAATAAATAAATAAATCGCATGCTTAACTTCACATTAAAGTAGCTTATATTCAGCTAAATCAAGCACTGATTGACTTAGGAGGAGGGTTTGGAAGAAGGGTGAATGGGAGAGAGAAGGCAGCAGGCGACTGAAATTTGCTGCAGGTCAGCTCCATAGTGTCCATGAGAATTGAGCAAAGCCGATTTCTTTCCAAAGAACCCCCAACAACCCTTGATGTTTACTTACCTTCTCTTGGGCATCTTGGTGGCGTCCTTTTGTCTTTGGTCCCCAGTACACTCCAGCCATGGATAAGGATAAGGCAGTAGTGTCTGGAAGCACATCTCCAAGCAGTGTTGGGTAGTGTGCAAGGCTGTTTTGGAGGGGAGAAGTGGGCGTCACTAACAAATTTGGACAGAAAGAAGTCTAAGAGGGTTGAATTAGTCCCCCTGGGGCCTGAACGTGGAAATATTTATGTTTTCTAACAATACTTATGGACCATCCACTTGCCCCATGCCCTATGGGGTGTGTCTGCCCCGACTCTGGTTGTCAAAACTAGGAGCAAAGGCCATTGCACATCACACCCCTTCCTCCGGCTCAGTTGGACTGCCGCTTGCACAGTCAGTCGGACGCAGTGTGGTTTTGCTCAAGGAGGGGAAATCCTGCATTGATGATAACAGTGATAGGACCTGTGCTTGCAGTTTGGGTGTTTGTAATTGGGGATTAGAGCTGTCTGGGCAGGGAGCAAAGCTGAAGGTAATGGTCGAGTAGAGAGTGGGTTCCCAGGCCAGGCCTCGTGTCTCAGTTGGGCTTTTTAGGCACCCTTGCCTGCAGAAGGTTTTTTGGTTTTGAACCACTTTCCCAAACTCTGAAGCCCTTCCTGGTCTTAAGTCTGTGGAAACTTGCCCTTTGGGGATGGGCAGCACCTAGGAGCTGACAGCCTCTTAGTCTCGACCGTCCTGTGGCCTTCCTGTTGGCCTTGTTCACTGCCCTGCTGTGGACTCTACCTCTAGACCAGGACGGTTTTCACTTGTACTGATTTTCTCAGAAAATAATCAAACTAAAATTTGCTCTTGCTGGTATAGGATGGTTATGCAAATCAGGTCCATATGCTATGTTCCTGGAAATGTTCAGCAAAAAGAAGAAAAGGCCTTCCTCTGGCTCATGTACTTTCCTCATTTACGCAATGAACTTGATGAAATCTGGTTTGTGCCCGGGAGCCTCAGTTTCTCTGTTAGACTTTGGATCTGAAATGTAGTAAGGAGAAAGGTGAGGTAACGCAGTGCCGTCTTCTGTGGATTGGAGCAGCCCCAGTGTCTTCACCGAGGTCTGCCCTGTTCCTGTGTTCTTGGGTACGGCGGTAAGGAAGCCTCGGGTGTATAAAGGTGTGTCTGGCCGTGCTAAGTGCCTTCTTTCCTGGAGCGGTTTGATGGATACGGGCTTGACATCTTCTGGATAGTGTTCACAGAATCACTGCCGGCCTCCTTCTGAGTGTCTGGGGGCATGGGTAGGGGGGAGGGCTTATGGGCCAGTGGGAAAGCCAGCATGTGTCCCTGAGATGGTGACATGGCTGGACTGAGTACCACATGCCTGGGGTTGCGGGAAAGTGCCTAGAATTGCTGAGAAGCTCCTGGGGGCGGGCCTCCAGCTGGGTTCTTAAAGAAGGCTGCCGCTTGGATCTTAGCCCTGCCAGCCTGTGGGTGGGTGGGTGGGTAGGTGGGGGGCATTCCTTGCTGAGACCCAGGCTGGCTTGGCATCCGATGGGGCTTTTCCTAGCTTGTGGGGGTAACAAGTAGACCGGAGGCCACCTGGTGTGTAACGTGCTTGTGGCAGAATGAGGCATGGCTAGGAGACAAGACGCCCGATCTGCTCCCCGATCTGTCACTTAAGTGAGACCCGAGGGGAGCCAGCCTCCCTGAGCCTCAGCCCACACATCAGTAAACTGGGTGAGATGCCTGGGGGCTTAGATCTGTGTGCCCGGGGTGGGGGGTGGGGCAGGAGCAGGAAGGGGGAGAATCACCCAAACTGGACACCCAAACTGGAGAACCAGGGAGGGAAATGAACTTCAGGGGGCGAGTAGGGGATGGACAGGAGGGGCTTTCAATGTCAGGGAAGGTGTTTGACTTTTTTTGTAGAGACTGATTGGTCCCACAGCCACGTGCGGTAGATGAGGTCTACGTGCACGGCCAGATTTTTGATAACACCACCTCCCCTGGTCTGTGTTCCCCAGCAGCACGGTTTGTAATCACACCAGCCTGGAGCCTCAGTTGGGAGCTGTGCTCTCCTCTCCTGAGAACAGCCTGGAATGTAAGGGAGTAAGTGGCATTCAAGTGAAAACCTTGAATTCGCTTTATTAAAGATAAATAAATTACATGCCAGCTTTGGCCTTTAACTGTTATTACTAACAGATTGCTCTCCACCCATACTCTCAACCATTCATGACACCCTGGGGAAATTTGCTGTTGT
The DNA here is from genome assembly GCF_005190385.1 of Monodon monoceros. Classification (NCBI taxonomy): domain Eukaryota; kingdom Metazoa; phylum Chordata; class Mammalia; order Artiodactyla; family Monodontidae; genus Monodon; species Monodon monoceros. The sequence continues at coordinate 65,369,137 of NW_021703765.1, read as the reverse complement.
GGCTCTTTTTTCCGAGAGTTTTTTTTAATCTACCATGAGTGCGTAGAAACTTCGGGAGGGCAGTTCATCAGCTGCCATTCAGGTTCTGCCCATAACCCATCAGTTGGGGCTCCATCTGTTAACAGTCCTGGGTTTCAGAGGAGAGATTTCGAGGTCCGTTAGGATTAGGCAATAGAGTGACAGGGTGGTTTGGACATTTTTCTGGTTATTGACAGTCCTTACTGTGGCTTCTCCCAAATGAATGAGGAATATATTTTTCTAAATCCAGCCACTGAGCCAAATGAGCCACACTAGGATAAACTCTGTTTGTTTACAAATTATGTAAGAGAAGGGCCTGGCCATTAAATTCTTCTGGGCCAGAATTCCTACCCCTCTTCAAAGTTGTAATCAAACTAAACAAACACTTTCCACAGGAACTAACTCCCTCCTGAGAAACAGGAGCAGATGCTCCTGGGAGGCCTTTAGCAACTTTGGAATGTTTAAAGTAGAAATATGTAACCAAGGTGAAGTTGTTCCAGAAGCGTTTCTTGCTCTGGCCAGGACCAAAGCACGTGTCAGCTTTTTAATTTAGGGCAGGAGGTGCAGAATGATCTGGGCCAGTCCAGGCGGAATTTTCTCTAGGATGTTTAATTTTCTATTTTCATCTTCCCCTGCTTCTCATAATTTCAGCTCTTTGTGACCTTTATTCCTTTCTGCTTAAGTAACTTTTTTTTTTTTTAGCTTGATCCTTATCTCTTAGCTATGCTGGATTACATCTGGGGATCAAGGAACCCTCCTCCTAACCAAAGCACTTAATTATTGCTTCTCTGTCCCTAGGAAGGATGTCAGGTGCAGAGCAAACACTCCAGGGGAGGGAGACAGAGGCTGCCTTGCCTTTGTTGCTGTCCCATAAGACGTGCTTCTGGGGATAGGCAAAGACCATCAGACTCAGGGACAGAGAGAGTTTCCCAGCTCTTACTGATTTGGGTCTTTACCAGCTGGCTTAATTTATTTTGGTTTGGGTATGCTGTGAATTTTTAGGGCCTCAGGCACACCTGTATTAAAATAGAGGTACAGTTTCTAATGCCAGATGCAGATTTCTCTGGATTATGCCTCAAAATGAGCTTTCTTCAAGGCACCTTCTGAAGGATACCAGTCCTACAGAATACTCTGGAAAGGGTTCCTTGGTGAGCTAACTTTGAGAATGCTGTTTATCATCATTGCCTCTTGGAGATTTAGACTGCACAGTAGTAATAGCTCTGAGAAATACTGCTGAAAAGGAATTTAAATGAACTCTATTCAAGCTGGCATTTTGCAAATATCCTTGATCCTAGAACTCCTTTTTCGAAGGCCCCAAGGTGCTGGGGAAATTCCACTCTCAAATAGCTTGTGTTAGGTTGGTTTATGGGCCGGTCTTGTCCAGTTGGTGTCCCACTGGATTATGAGCGCAGAAGCCCAAGACTGTGTTGATTTCCAACTTCCCACAGGGCCCTGGGATACAGTTGTGCCCACCAAGAGCGGTCAGAATGCCTTTCAGCTGTGATGGGACCTTTTTTTCCATTTGGGCTTAGCAGGTTTGTGGTCTTCTCTGTACTTGGGTGATGGATGGGGTAGGGGTCGGAGTATAAAAGAAGCAAGAAACAGCACCTCTCTTTGAAGAATTTAATTTCTACTAGAATGGGAAGATTCATGAAAGAGTTAAACAGAAATACCTTCCAAGCGGATAGGAAGTGATACCAAAAAGCAAGCTTAGCACCGGGTCCAAGCAGCCTGTCCTCTGGGCGCTTGTCAGGGGTGGGAAGGAGTGCGTGTGTTGCAAGAGCTGTGGGGAGATAAGATAAAGGAGCACCCTGGCAGCTGGGACGTCCTAAATGACTTGTCATTAGACTCGGCCCTGTGTTTAGCACATGTTCACGCGGAACAATCCCTTAGACTCCCCCAAGGTTGGCGTGTTAAGAGTTGGATGAAATGCAGCTCTGAGAGCTCTCTGGAAGGGAGCTGTCTCTGGCTGCTCTGCTGGATTTGGGGTTGGCCACCCTCCCCAACTCTGACTCTTTAAGCTGTGAGTTTGGCTGCCGGGTTTTGGGGGCCAGCTGCCTTGGAGGCGCTGGGCTGAGGTGAATGGTTGTGCATTTTTCAACTTTGTCTACCTTGGTTAATGCACAAAAAGATTAAATACGCATTTCTGGCTCTAGTTGCCTTTAGGAAGAATGTGACGTGAGCAGGGCTGAGATGCTCCTCCCCCTGTGAGGTGCTAAGAGGAGACTCCAGATGAATTTAAATTCTTCTCCAACAACGTGTCACATTTCATAGAGTGTTGACATAGGGCTTTTTTTTTTTTTTTTAACTTTTTAAAGTTGGGTTGACCTACCTGATGGATATTGTCAGCAGCTAAGTTCTCTCCATAGCCTTGGGCATCCAGCCCTTTGCCTCAGTGGCTTTTGATGAGGCCCCAGGCTCTGCTACTGCACTAAGGGTGGGGCTCAGCCCCTCCTCAGCTTCCCCCCTCAACACACACACACCCCTTAAGGAAGCATCCTCTTCTTGCAGGGTGCTGATTGTCAGAAAGTTCTTCCTTACACTGAATCAGACTTCTGTGCCTTGGTTCTGGTTCTGCTTTCTAGAGTATATTAGTGTCCTAGGGCTGCCAGAACAAAGCACCAAAGAGTAGGTGGCTTATACAACAGAAATTAGTTTTCTCACAGTTCTGGAGGCTACAAGTCCAAGAAGAAGGTGATGGCAGGGTTGATTTCTTTGGAGGCCTTTCCCTTTGGCTTGTAGACGGCCAACTGTCTTCTTCCTATGTCTTCACATGGTCTTCCGTCTGTAACTGTCTGTGTCCAAATTTCCTCCTCTTAAAAATGACACCAGTCATATTGGATTAGAGCTCATCTTTAACTTAATTACCTCTTTAAAGACCCTGTCTCCAAATAGTCACACTCTGAGGTCCTGGGGGTTTGACCTTCAATATAGAGATTTGGGGAGACACAATTCAACCCATAACGTAGAGCCACTAAGACATGATGGCCCTTCAGATCTTTGAAGGTGGTTATCCTGTCACCCCCTACCCACCACCACCACCAATGAAACCAATAATATTTGTTTTCTCCTTGCTGAGCACCCTGGTTCTTTTCATTATTCTTCACATGAGATGGTTTTGAGGTCCCTGACCGTCTTGGAGTCTTCTAGACTTGCTCTCAGTTAAGAAGAGACAAAGTCGAGCACTCTGGACTGCTTGCTGTATTCTAGATGGAATTCATCCCAGTATCTGCTCCAGCAAATGGTTTTGATGATTTTTTTGAAAAATTTAAAAGATTAAAAATGGACCTGAGTTTCAGTGGCAACTTTTATATATTCATCTTTAATTGTGCCTGAATAGGTCTGACCATTGACACATGCACACGTGTGTATACACACACACACACTCATGAGAGCAGTGCTAACCATAAGTCTTCTTCTGAGTCAGGCATTGATTTTTAGAGTTAAGTGCTCAGGGTCCAAGTTTATACACCACTCTTGTCCTTCCTTATACTTCAGTTTTAGGAAAGCCAATGCGGGTAGTTATTTCAAAAGAACAAATAAATGTAGAGATGTGTTTGTTCTTTTGAAGTGTAATTGCTGTCTGGAGAGTCTAGAAGTAACTCAGTTACTTGAATATAACTCCTTTTAGGTACAGACTCTTATGCCAAGTTCTAGTGTAATTAGATTTAAAATTATAAGGTATCCTCTTCACTTTTGGAGATTGTTTTACTTCTTATTGCCCACATGTCCTCCACCAGAAATTAAGTGTCAAAAGGCTTATCTGTTTTGTTCTTCGTATTTTCAGCACTTGGCAGAACCAAGTTAAAAAAAAAAAAGTTTGTTGAATGACTAAATGAAGCCTCTGAATCATCTTGTGCTTATTTAATCAGGAGTGCCCTGTTGTGCCTCAGAGGCCTAAATGCGGCAGAAATATCAGCTTGGGGTTAGGGGATTTTTCTGGTTGCTTCCCCTTTTGCTGTTGAATTGTGGATCTTTCCACGAAGAGACCCTCAGCGCCATTCACTTTTCTGCTAAGTAGTGGTTTGTAAATCCTGATGGATAGTTCTGACAGACTTTCTCCTTCCACTGTAGTCTGTTCAGATGGAGTGCGACACTCTTGGAGTTCCTTTCTTTGAAGATGCTTTGACTACACCACCCAGGGTTTCCAAATTGTAGCTCTGAGATGCCCAGAGCCCTGGCCCCACACAGCTGTTAGGCCCGACAACATCAAAAACACCAACTATTTATAGCATACTTTTCAGTGTCAGGAAATTACAGGATGCTCTTGCCAGTGGGACAGGGCAAACACCCACCTGCCCGCCACTACGCTGCTGCCCAGAAGTTTGCAGCCAGGTGGCAGGAGCTGAGTCCCACCTGAGTGCTGCGGGGGCCTCCCTGGGCTGAGGCCTGCTGGGATGCCAATTACACTTCAAAAGAATAAACACATCTCTACATTTATTTGTTCTTTTGAAATAAGTATCCCCACTGGCTTTCCTAAAACTGAAGTATAAGGAAGGACAAGACTGGTGAATAAACTTGGACCCTGAGCACTCTAAACATCAATGCCTGAGTCAGAAGAAGACTTACGGTTAGCACTGCTCTAGTAGAGCCCAGGTCCTTGGAGATGGTGTGGTTGGGGGTAAAAGAACAAAGGATGCCAGGGTATGTGGACTCTTGAGAGAAGCCCATGCTGCTCTAACTGCCAGCCCCCAGGTAGCTGTGTCTTCAGTGGCCTGTGCAGAGAAGCTTGTTAGGTTAGATCAGTGTGCAGTGCAGTGTCTGTGTAATTGTCCCTGGAAGGATCCCTCAGATTTCAACCCAGGAACTCAAGATGCTGGCTTTGGATTTGGGTTGGCACAATCTCCGGCGGGTGAAGAATCTGGAGAGAATGTGAAAGCTCTCAAGAAGGCCTGAAAGGGGTCTTAATCTTCCCTCACCTGCCCCTGTGGAAAGCTTTGCAGGCCGCCCTTGAGAGTCCAGGGGAAGGGGCAGCCCCCCCTCAGGGCGCTGCTTTGAACGTTTAGAAAGGGCTCAGCTGCTAGGATGCTGCTGAGGGCGAGCTCTCCCCTGGCCTCCAGGCCTGAAGAGGTCGGACTTTGGGGGACAGGCTTCATGGTGCTGGCTTTTGAGCCCTTCATCCCCTCGCGTGGCTCAGGGAGGGACTGGGTGTGATAGAGAGGCCTGTTCTGTTGGAATTGCCACTGAAGCGCTGGCTGGCGGAGCCTCTGAACCTCCAGCAGGAGGGGATTTATCACGGGCTGTTTGCGTGCTCGGAGGAAGCGGGGCGGCCTGACTGTAGCGAGTGAGCAGGCTGAGCGGGCGTGGCTCTGCTCCCCGCGACCCCACCAGGCCCCCACAGCCCTCTCAGGGTTAACGGCTCTGCTTTGGAAGCAGCTGGCCAGTTTACACTCCTCCCTGGGCTGTACAAAAATACTTCCTTTGAAGTGTGGGGAGAAGCGGTGAAGGGTAAAACCTGGTGGCGAACCGAACCTGGAGCGGGGCCTGCGCGCATGTCTCTCCCAGGAAGTTTGCCGGGGGACCGAGCCCCCAGGCTTCCTGGTGACCCACCAGCCGGTAGGGTCTCCCCACACATTTCACAGCTCACAGCCGGGTCGCAGCTGGCTTCCTCTGTGTGTATGTGTGCATCTGTGTTTAAAGTCTCTGCGAAAGGAGTGTTTCTCCACGAGAGAGACGGTTACACTGCAGCTCCTGGCGCGGGCAGGAACCCTTTGACCACACGGCTCCCTAGGGCTGCTCCAGTGGGGGTGGCCGGGTGGCGTCTTGGTTCATGGGAAGCCCTGGTATCTCTATCTGGTCCTCGAGCGGTGAGCCTGACTCCTTGCTCCCCACACCGGTGTAGGACAGCCGCCACGGATCCCGCCTCTGATTCAGATCAGAGCAGCTCAGCCCAGAAGACCCCTGGGCTCAGAGCAGGGAAGTTCTGGTTCTGACACTTGGGACTACTTGCTGAGACCCAGCACGATGCTCTGACTCCTCTTAACCTTGGGGTACCATTCTGTAAAGTGGGGCTGGCAGCTCCTGCCACCAGGATGTTGTAAGGATCTGTGGAACTAAAGGGTTGGGGGCACCCTGAGAAAGTACAAGACACTTCTCCAGTGCAGGGCCTGCTGTTGAGCAGAAATGGCATTTAGGAAAAAGGGGCCGAAGAGAAGAATGCCAGAGCAGAAATGAGACGGAACAAAGCTTGAATGTCTTCTTAATCCTTGAGTATTTGCAGCCGAGGAGGGGTCAGGGTGAGATGGGAGGAGAGGCAGCTGTTATATTCTAGAGAAGAATGCCAACCTGTTTCTCCCCACAGATGGGGCCACACAGTTCTTTCTGAGCTGGGGTTTGCAGTCCTTTCTTCCTTGGGAGATGCCCTTATCATATGGATTTCTTACTTCTCATGACACCACTTCCTGTCTCTTAGACAAGGCGTTGAGGGCTACAGATTTAAAATATCACAGGGCTAACATTTATCGCTGACTTGTGCCAGGCATGACGTTAAGCACCCAACACAAACGATCATATTTACTCCTCATAGCAGTCTTGTGCTGTGAAGCACTTGTCCCTGTTTTATAGATGAAGAAACTGAGGCTTAAAGAAGTGAAATGACTTACCCAAGGTCTTACTACCTACTGATACAAGTATGGAAATACAGGCCCAGTCAAGCTGATTTTAGACCCTTTACTCTTCATAGCTCTAAATTACAGTAAGTGTTGAAGGATGAAATTTAATTCAGTGCCCCAAGCCCGGTCAGAAACTTGTTTTTAGGGAAAGAAGCAGAACGTTGAACTCTTCAGATGGTTACGTTCATCTGTTGATTCTTGCTGATCAGTTGTATTTGAATAAACATAAATGCTTTTTCCCCTTGTCATTTCTGAAAAGGAACTTTTCTAATTTCTAACTCTCTGTGTTGTCTTTATAACGTAAATGCTGTTTTCTTTCTCATTGGGAAGGAGGGACGATGGTTGTAGGGCTCTGTAGTCGTGGCTTTCCTACAGTTGAATTTCTTGGAGTTAGGGATTGATGGGTAGTCTGTACCTCTAGGAATCTTAGCTGTAGGCTTTCAGTCTTTTCCCCAACCTAGATCCAGACTTGGCACTTACTACAAGGGACTTGAGATCCCATCCTTGACCTTCCTCAGTTAAGGAGGGAGAGGGGGAGGGGGCTGGGAAAGCTTGAGTGATTTGCCCCCTATTGCACTTGGGGCCAGACCCAGGGCTGGCCAGCAGGCCACTGGCCACATGCTTCTTCTTTTCACCTGAATTTCAAACAGGAGGGAAGATGAAAGGAATAGAAATGACAAGTCAGAGGAGTAGGAGAGCTGTCGTTTGCAAACAGTTTCTTTTGATCTTCACCCCCTTGTTATATACACACACACACACACACACACACACACCCCAAAAAAGCCACACTCATAGTAGCCTGAGCACATGATTCTCTCTAGTTCATTGAGGGACAGTCATTTTTCTTTTAGCAGGAAGCCCCCCACCCTCCAGTGGTCTGTTTCAGTTAGTGCCCCACATCCCCTCTTCGATTCTGCTACTTGGCTGCCAGATGTCACGTTGCTCTTCACAAATCTTTAAGAGCTTTTTTACTCTTTATAGGATGGAGTCTAAACCCTGCCTTAACCCTAATGTTAAAGCCCTTGGCATTTTGCTCCCCATCTGTCTTTGCAGTTTGATACCCTGCTATAGAACCACTCACCTCCTCCAAGCAGGCTCTGGCCTTTATTTGCCTCTTTGCTCACATTCTGCCCGTCTTTCAAGGCTGCCACCTCCAGGAAGCTCTCTTGGACCACTGCAGGACCCAGTCATCTCTGCTGCCTCTGAACTTGAGACAACCTGGTCTGGTCATGAATTCGACACTTAATAATGTGTTATTTTTTGTTGTTTAATTTGTGGGTGTGTCTGTCTTCTCACTAGATTGCGGGCCCACTGAGGTCAGAGGCAGGCCTTCTGAACTGCTTTACATCACACCAGCACTCCATTGGGCCTAGGCTGGATGCTACATAAGGATCTGGGACTGTAATGTTAACTTTTTTCTGTTAATAGGAATGAAAGACTTGATAAATGAGTTTCCAAAATAAAATAATTAGCAGAGAGATTTTTATGCCAGAGAGATCTTGAGATCTTGCTATGCCAGAATCAGTATGCTTTTAAATCAGGAGTCCTTGAATGAATCGGGGAGTTTGTGTACATTTTTTAATATGTGTGGTTTTACTGAGAAATGGTCTATAGTGGGGATTTTGGACCTAGACCCCTTCAGGATGACAGCTAACAAATACATGCAGTTTTAATCTGCTGTTGATGTTTTGCTCCCCAGTTAGTTGCCCTTTTATATTTAGGCTTTTACTTCAGTGTTCTGATAACTTCTCCCTCAAACTCATTTCTTGGATCTCTTCTCACACTGTTATAGTTGTGTTCTTCTCTTAAAAATATCCCTAATCTTTTTTTTTTTTTTTTTTTTGCTGCATGGCATGGGGAATCTTAGTTCCCCGACCGGGGATCAAACCCTTGCCCCCTGCAGTGGAAGCACGGGGTCTTAACCACTGGACCACCAGTGGTTAGATTAGAAGTCCCCCTAATCTTCTTAGCTATTATGATACTGTGTTTTGTTTCCTTGACCCTTTCCGTAGTTTATGGTTTTGCCCTCGACTCTGAGGGGTGCAGGTAGGTTGGTGGTCTTCACTGGATTTTTAGTTTGACCTCCCAAAGGCGGATCCACCTGTATGGGAAGGATATATTTTCCCTTCTCCGCCCCCTCCCATTCCTTCCCTCTGCCTTCAGGCCTGTGTGTATGAAATTCTGGCTTTGAACACACCTAACAGTCCTGGACCCTTCCTGCTTCTGAGTTAACTCTTTTGTGCCTGGTCTGCGTGTGGCTTGTTCAGCTGCAGCAGTGGATAGAATCGTGTTTGCATCCCCATATACCTTTTCCTTCTTGGCATTTTTTCCACTTCTTACTCCCCAGTTAAGCGTGTAGTAGAAGAGGTGGTGGCAACAAAGGTCGTCATTAATACCTCTCCATTTACAAAATGCGGGGACCGGCAGGGAGTGGTTCACGACTTACCCAAGGCCACAGGACCAGTAAGGAGCAGAATTGGCCTTGTGAGGCAACTCAGAGATGTGCCATGCCCCCACGACGGCCCTGTGTGGTGGCATTGGGAGGCCAGTGACTGGTTGGGTACCTGTAGCCCTTTGAGGGAGGGAGTTGTCCAAATGAAGCAACCTGGAGTGCTTAGTCCAAGGGCCATTTCTAATCAGATGTCTATACATAATGGATTTTGAGGGTGGGTTTGGTATTTCCTCCAGGTTCTCGTGTGTTTATGGGTGTTTTTCTGGAGAGATGAGTTTTACAACATTCATCTTTCTGTTAAAGAGGGCTGAGATCCTTCAACCAGTGAAGAGCCCCCAAGGGGGGGGTGCCATTTGTGCCCCTCCCCCTGCAGGGATTGCACTGGGGAAGCTGGCCCTGTGGGCCTGCTGCGCCCTGGTAACTCCAGGGACTGCCCTGGGGGCACAGTTGGAAAGTCTGATGTGATCCACCCTCACCCCATCCAGTGTCAAACTGCTGTTTTCTTTCCTAAAATAAAAGTCTGTGAGGAATAACCTTTTAAAATAGCAAAGAGTTAGAGGTTGGTTTCTTTTTCAAGTTCTTATTATAGAAAGTGTTACATGTATTCACAAGTAGACAGTAGGTGTCCTGTACACAGTGTACCTCCGCTGTCATGCCCCACCCAGTCACCATCACCTGCTTTAGAAGTTGTCAACTCCTGGCCCCTCTTGTTTCATCTGCACCCCAACCTCTCATGTTCTTTTGAAGCAAAGCCAGCATTATCATTTTTTAATCTGTAAATATTTATAAATCTGTAAATATCTGAGTTTTTTTTAAAAAACCTAATCTTAGTGCTATTCCCACAACAGGTTAACGCTGTTAGTGGTATCCCCCCAAAGGGACAGTGCCCCTTCCCCCCACTTCGTAAGCCGTCAAGTGTCCCTGGCACTGGCGCCCTGATCTGGCGGGTGCTGGCGGGGACGGAGAGCTGGTGGGGACAGAGGCGGGCTTGGGCCGGACGGTCCCAGCGTGGACGGTGGGTCCCTGCGTGGGCGCGCGATGGTATCAGCTTGGCCCCAGGGCTGGAACCTCAAGATCAAAGGGCGCCGCGCGCTCAGCGCTTCAAAGCCGCCGGAGCAGCCCGGATTGATGCAGAGAATGAGAGCGCTCTGCTGATGTAATCATAGCCTGTGAGACAGGTTCTTTTTTTTTTTTTTTTTTTTTTAATTTAAACAAAGACACCCCTTGTTTGTTTAGAGAGGTGAAGCGTGTGCCGTGGAGGGCAGGCGGCATCTGGAGGCTCTAAGCCGGGTTGGGGTAGGCGCGGGGGCGGGAGCGGGGGCGGTCGGGCAGGAATGCCCCAAGCGGAGGGAGTTTTCTTAGATGGACTTGCAGATTTTTCCGTAAAAGACAAACTGTTTCTGTTAAGAGCAGCTGATTTTTGTCCCTTTCTTAGGATGGTCGGGTTTGTTCCCAAGTGACCCTCCTGAGATTTTGAAAGCAGCCTCCTCTGGTGGATGAGTCAGGCTTTGGAACACACCTGGTGAACCAGGTGGGAGACAAACCAGGAGTAGGCAGGGGCGTGTGTGGGCTGTCTGGGGTCGTTACTGCTCATCTGTCCCTTCCCCAGTGGGTGTGAGAGGCTTGCCGGAGGCTGGTGAGCAGGGCTTTCTGTTGAGGGCGGGGGTCCCCAACAATATGGCAGAATGCCAGGATCTCCACCACCCCCAGCCTGAATATTTTCCAAGTCTTTATAAGAATCACAGACGAGTGGATGATTTTCTAGGTGTTCCCAGCTTAAGCTTGTGTGTCTGCCTTTAGCTGTTTGTTCAGTACACACATTGGCAAAACTCTGTGCCATGCATACCTCCATGATAGCCATGCTCCATTGTCTTACAGACAAATAGTTGCACAGACAAAGCAGTCTTCCAAATTGAGCCAGCTTGCTGGCCCTTGAGCTCCTTCCCAAGATCTTTCTCACGTCAGAGGTCGGGATCAGTGGGGTCTGAGGCACTCAACCAGGCTAAGTCATGGTGACTGACGTCCACCTCAGCATCTTATGGGCACGCCAAGCAAACCAGCACCTGTAAAACCAGATTTCTCTTCTGTCCCCAAATCCTTTTCTCTTGGGTTCTTGCCTGTAACTCAAGCTGAAATCCTGCTGTCTGTCTAGACTGTCTTCTCTCTTCTGGCCCCAAAGATGCCTCTGTCCACGCATGTCGAATTGTCTGTAAGCTTCTTGACAGCAAGACTGGGAGGTTTTTTTTATCCTTTTTTAAACTATAAATCAGATTTCCCCCATCTTCTACAACCCCTGCCCCCCAGTATTTGATCATGAAAAATTTCAGACATAAAGGAAAAGTAAAAGAATTTTATAGTGAACACCTATTTATAGTGAACACCTATATACTCATTGTCTATATTCTACCATTAACATTTTACTCTACTTGCTGTATCACATATCTGTCCATCTGTTCATGTGATATGTCTTTAATATTTGAAACCTGGGTACATGTATATGGTAGGTGCTCAGATGTTTTAATGGATATGACAGGTTTTTTTGAGGTTCCCTTTTTATTCTGGTTTTACAACTTTTAGATCCAAATATCTTTATCTCTCTCTCTCTCTCTCTCTCTCTCTCTCTCTCTCAAGTTGGAGCAGCCCCAGGGATTTTGCTTCTTGATTTGGACACTCAAGGGAGAACCCAGAAGCTTGCAGTGGCCAGAGGACAACCTGGGGCATGGAGTTTGCCTTGGAGACCTGTTGTGTTTGAGTGACTTGCCTCCTCATGCTTCCTGGAATGGAGCCCATTGCTCTTCCTCGGTCTTGTCCAACCCTTTGCTGCCTGGTGGTTGCAGGGCTCAGAGACTGTAGATTTTCGTACAACAAGGGTGTTACTGTAGAGTGAACGGTTAGCCAGCTGGGTGGAACTTCTGGTAGGTTTTTTTTTTTTTTTTTTTTTGCGGTACGCGGGCCTCTCACTGTTGTGGCCTCTCCCGTTGTGGAGCACAGGCTCCGGACGCACAGGCTCAGCGGCCATGGCTCATGGGCCCAACCGCTTCGCGGCATGTGGGATCCTCCCGGACCGGGGCACGAACCCGTGTCCCCTGCATTGGCAGGCAGACTCTCAACCACTGCACCACCAGGGAAGCCCCTGGTAGGTTTTTAAAGAAGCTGGTTTTAAAGATCTCTAGTTTGAAGAGTATTGTGTTGTTTATTTTTATTTTTGAGTAAGTAAAACAAGTCACATTTCTTGAAATATCAGTATGAACATGTGCTTTGGAGGGAAATCTCATTGGAATCGACAAAGTCAGCTTATTTGTATGACCCTTTCAGTTGAAAGGCTTTAGCTCTCACTTGTAAATCTGCTCAAAGGATCCTGGAATCCTAAAATATTTTGACTTATATGTAAAAACTTAGATGTAAAAAGCTTTGCAAAGTTTAGATGAACCACAGCTTGTTGCACTTAAACTGGCTTCCCGTGAGCTTTCCTTTTTCTTTGCTTTGCTCAGCTTTGTGTCTCCTCTGGAATAAGCCGATGGGATTGCGGGTGTGTGCAAAGTCTTCTAGAGCAGAAGCCCTTTCTTTCACTGTTATAAGCAGGAAATGGACCAGGTCTGCAAGCTTACCAGATTCTTTCTCTTCATAGGATGGGTAAGCTCTTCACCTTGCGCATGGTGAGCATATTTTCATTCCAGCCTGTGGTTTCCTTGCTTAAGGGGTTGGGTTCAGAGAGGTTTCAGTTTTAGGGGTGTGTGTGTGTGTGTGTTCAGAAGAACGACGTGACTTTGCCATGGTCTCCATGGTGCCTCCAGGTTGCCAAGAGGTGTGTGACATGGGTTGTGTTGTGAATCTGCTGGGTGTGCCTTTTTTTTACTCCAGGGTTATACCTATTTTATTTTGCTGTAGCGGTAGAAGGCAGCTATGCAGCCTTTTAATAATGAAGCTAAGACCACCATCTCCAGTTTGATTCTGTTTGGAGACCTTTTTTTTGTTTGATCTAGATTCATGATCCAGTGGTACTTATGATTTGATTGTCTCCCTAACCGCCGTCTTGGTCTGTGTTTAATTTTTGCCTAGCTCTTTTATTTTGAAGTTTTTAAGCATTTAGAAAAGTTAAATGAATAGTTGAGTGTGGCAAAATGTTAACAGTGGCTCAGTTTATACTCTAACATATGCTGTGTGTGTGTGTGTGTGTGTGTGTGTATTTTTTTCTGTTTTGGCTAGACCATTTGAAAGATGCCAATACCATGACCTTTTACCCCTTAATACTCCAGCATACATCCAGCTAAGATTAAGGACATGCTCCTAACCATTGTGTCATCATCACGCCTGTGAAATTGACATGTTAGATTTCTCTAAGTGTCTCAGACATGTCCGAAATAGCTGGCCTTAAAAAATCCAGGATGCATTCAGGCTTCTCTCATCGTATTCAACTTTTAAGTAGTTATATTGTGTTGATGCACAGATACTGTAATGCTAATGAGAAAGCAAAATAAAAGGAAAAGCTTCTTCCACAGTCCTACTATCACAATAAACCAAACCAATTTCACTTTTCCATCTTCTTATATTTAAAAACGAAGCTCTGGACAAATTTTTTAGTTCATTTTTATCGTCATCCATGAGATAATTGGAGGTATTGTGGAATGTAAAAGAAAAAAGAAAACTGACCAAGACTCTTGCGCAGTTTCACCACATAACCAAAAATTGTGGTCTTTGAAAATTCTTGCTGAGAGATTGGGAGTTTTACTAAGAATGCCAAGAGGCCGGTGGCCTTTGAGTGCTGTTTGAATCAAGAGGGAAGAAATCAGCTCTTCCTTTGGTTTGTTCAGAAGGCTGTTTTTTTCTGATGATGTAACAGTGTCTGTAGGTCTTAGATCTCCTTTTTCCAGGGTGGCTTCTCTACTCTTGGCACTTCAAGCTGGATCATTCTTTGTGGTGGGGGCACTGTCCCACGCATCAGAGGATGTCGAGCAGCATCCCAGGCCCCTACCCACTAGATGCCGGTAACAAGCTTCCCTGTCAGTTATGACAGCTAGAAACGTCTCCAGATATGTGTGTGTGTGTTGGGGGGCGGGGGCACAGCACAAAACTGCCTGTAGTTAAGCACCATTGTTCTAGAAACTCTTTAGGGTTAATTATTGAGTTGGGGTTAATTATGCTATTGATGAATTTCTGTGGAGAGACATTTCCTATTACAGTGAGAATTAAACTATGTTAAGCCCTATCCCTGTCTGAGAACCCAGAAATTTCTAGATGTCACTGGCATCTAGAAGGGATTGAAATCACTTGGCAGATGACAACAGAGTGTGTGCCTTTTGTGATTTTCACACTTTAGCTGGAGTTTGTTACCTGATATTATTGGGACCTGTGGATAGTTGGATGATTGAAAAAGGTCAGTTCAGTTGAAGCTGGGAATGATTTAAAAAGTTTAAAATCATATTTTAATTAAAGTCTGTGAGCAGACAGTCAAACCCAGGCTTTTGTGAATGGGACCACTGATCTGTATTCCTTAGAGTCTTACTTTAGTCCTTCTCTTGATTTAGCACTTAAAATTCACAGTTCTGGGCTTTTTTTTCAAAGTGAAGGAAAGACTTACAAGCACTTGCAGACTAAGACTATCAGGAGCCTTCTAGAAATTTGCCGTTTTCCCCCTTTTTGTCTAGTCTTCAAAAGTTGCACTTAGGGACTTCCCTGGTGGCGCAGTGGTTGAGAGTCCGCCTGCCGATGCAGGGGACACGGGTTCGTGCCCCGGTCTGGGAGGATCCCACATGCCACGGAGCGGCTGGGCCCGTGAGCCTGTGCTCCGCAGCGGGAGAGGTCACAACTGAGAGGCCCGTGTACCGCAAAAAAAAAAAAAAAAAAGTTGCACTTAGTTCTCAGCCATTTTTAGTTATTTGTCTTAGTTTAATCTTTCTTTCCAAATTATTTGACTTAGTCTTCCTAGGGTAAAACTCAACTTTTTGCATCATTTAAGATTTAGTTTTGTTATAAATTTATATCAGATAGAGTTAGCATAAACAGATTTACAAACACGTACAGCCTGGCTGGTGGGAACAGTGGCGTGTGGTGGTCCTGGTGATGGTTTCCTGGCCAGGCATCTGCAGTGGGAGCAGGTACCGGCTCACGGCGTATTGGGCTGGTCTGTCAATAGCCCCTGCTCTATTCTGAAGTAGCAGAGAGGCTCCAGACAGAGGCGGCGCCCTTTCTAAGTGTGGGCCTCCTCAGGAGTTGGAAGATCTGGGGGCAAGATCTGCCTTAGAGGCCCCAAGCTTCTCGTTGCTCATCTGTCAGGTGGGAGTGACAGTTATGCTTAACTACCAAGCAGGTTATCCTGCAGGTTCCACGCAGGTCACCTAACGGACACGTAGGATGTGCCTTTGCAAATGTGCTGTGGGCCCCTGGGGTGTTACTGATGAGTTAGCTTTTGCTGAGTCTGAGAATGGATTGCTCTCCTGAGGATGTGTTTGGCTGCTTCTTGCTCTCTGACCAGAGGACACTTGAACCCTCACACTGAGAGCTTTGGGCCAGAGTAGGAAACAAGCGACTTTGCTCAGTGCATGTTCATACCCATCCCTGAGGAAATCGCTCTGGGCTCCTACCATGCTGATGGCAAAGCCACATGGCATGACTGAGTCTTTGTTGCAGGTCTTGCTTGAGTGGAGATTACTGGCTTCTCAGTGATGAACCCAGAGAGCAGGCGGGAGTGAGGGGGCAGGAGGTGGGAGGACAGGGACTCGGCTGGGGTGTCGGAGGCTGGCAGGGTTCTCATCACAGGTCCTGTACCTGTGCTTTGATGCGCATGCAAAGTAAGTGACTTGTGGAGACTGCACCACCCCGGAGGAGAAGAAGTCATCGTTGGAGTGCAACATTCTAGGGTCTTCTGGACAGTAAAATTTATTTATTTTTGCCAGGATGCCACTTTCATTCTTTCATCATCAGGCTGACCAACGTTGGATATGTCAACAGAGTCTTGTGCTGTTGAATGAATGGTTAGATAAATCTCACACTGATGTTCAGACCTTGAAGGACCGTTTGTTGTGGAGTGTCACCAGTTAGGGAAACTGAACCCATCCAGTTACTTTTTTTGTAACCTTCCTCCTTCTCCCATCAAGGGAAGCTAGAATCTTCTCAGTAAGTGAAGACATTACTTTGTAAGTATGTTTGTAGCTTGAAGAATAGTGAAATTGTGTCGCAGTTAGCATTAGGGAAACCCTGGAATTATTGATGCAAATTGTTATTAATACAGCACAAATTCTGCCCTGAAGCTAGCACTAGTCTTTTGACATGGGAAGTGACAAAAGGGGAATCAATCCAGGAGGCTACTATTGGTTAGGGAGCCCATCCATCCTTGCCAGGCACTAGGTCAGGCACTAGGAACACTGCAATGGAAAAGACATGGATCCAACATCGCACTGGGGAACCTATCTCCCAGTACAGTCATTCTGGAAACAGAGGGACTCTTCCTGTCCAGTTCCCCGGGGCTGTATGTGTAGTACATGTGTGATCGAGAAACAGCTAAGCTTTGGTCACATGGCAAAATACAGGTGAGTCTCCCGTGGTCAGAGAAGGCGTGATGGGGACATGCCGAGCTTGGTGATGCATCGGTGTGGAGAGCCTGGGAGACCCGAACTCGGTGACAAGTGTAGGTTGTCAGCCAGGCATGGGGCCAACTTGGAACAGAGGCTGTGGAAGGGACAGGGGTGTGTGCGGTACCTATAGCTGAGGCTCAGGTGATGACCTTACCCTGCTCAAGCTCGGAGAGGACGAGTTGAGCCATGCACACAGTCATCCCTGAGCACCTATTTGAAATCAAGGGTAAGAGCCTAGAACAGGGAGGTCTGCCTGGGGCAGTAGGGTGTGGAGGAGCTGATGCTTATCTTAGCTGGGGAGGGGCCTGGCCCTCTCCTGAGCTTGGTTTCCTTACCTGTAAAACGAGGCCTACATCTCAAAGGTCTCTCCTGGTTTGATTTAAAAAAAAACAAAACACAGAAAAAAACTTAACATTGTTGAGTAAGAATGTAACCACTTGCCTCTTTGATCTTTGATCAGTGATCCGGGTGAGTGGAGGGGACCTGGCTTTTCCTGGCTTGTGCTACCTTTGGAGTGAATGCAAAACGTCTGTTTTGTAGATGGCCAGGCCCCTGTTGTCATGTACAGAAGCTCAGGCAGCGTGAGAGTGCAGGAGCCACACAGCAACATGGGGTCATTGTGTGCATGTACTCGTGGTCTGTCCCCGGGCCGCTCTGCCCGGCAGTGACTTGAGCTGAGAGGCAAGACTGAGCAGAGAAGTGGTTTCTGCAACTAGAGCCCTGAAAGCTGGTGCAGGGCTGATCCCTGTTTACTTCAGTCCTTATCTTGGGTGTCTCTGGCTGTGGTTGGCTCTCCTTAAGAACCTGCCTGGAGGAGGTTTACTCAGTGTCCGCCTTCTCTTTACCAGCAGTAGTGAATCTTCAGTTGCATCCTCTCTCAGATGTGCTGTTCCTTCTCGCCCCTTGTCCCCATGCCCCTTGCCTCTCCCTCCCTCTGCCTGAAAGACAGAAAGCAAAACTTCTAATTATATGGAAACAAAGATAGCCAAGGTTTATTAGAATGAAGTGTTGTGTGTGTGTGTGTTCCACCTATAATAACGGCCAAATCTTCCAAAGTACATCATCTGACATTTTAGAATATAGACCTTCTTCTCATGGCAAAGCTGTATTTTAATAGTTTGTGGTTTTTAAAATATCATCTAAACTTACGAACAAATGCATTCTTCTCAATTATACCCTGATTCTACCATGATCTTCCCTTTCTTCTCCTTAATGTCTCTAGAAATTATTGGAATCTACTTATAAAAACTGGGGGATTGTACATTATAAGTGTTCAAAAATGAATCAGTTCAAGTCTGAGCAGTATGGTAGTTAAAAGGAGTTTTAGGTGTTATTCTGATTTTCTTTTTTTAAGGAACATTCCTGAACTTGATTGAAGCTGTCAGTGTACCTGATGAGCCATGGGCCCATGAAGCAAACTTTGGAGTCTTCTGGTGGGCATCATAACTGTTAAGGAGTTAGTGTTACCCCTGCTGTGTTTAAACATTAACCAGAGGGCTTCCTCTGCCATTATCTGTTATCAACAATTATTTGGAACGTTTTCTGGCAGTCGAGCTTTGTTTTTCCTCCGAGGAGATGCTAGAACAGTATGAGAATAGACATTAGGCCTCAACAAAGGAAGATTCTTGATTATATCCAGAGAAACAACTGGCTTTGCGGGTACATAGAGTTTGCCTTCTTAACATTTTGTAACCTCCTGTCAGCACCCCCTGCCCCCCCAATACACACACACACACGAGTTATCTGGATCCGGGCGAGAGCGCTGTAGTAATTATTTTATTGTATAAAAATGAATGGTACCTCTTTTCCTATTAGGGTTACTCATTAAAATTGCTTCGTGGAGACAGAGTGATGGCGAGGTACGATGAGACACAGTCGAGTGCTCTCTGAGGTATTAATGCTCTGAGGCCACTAATATTTGGGGGGACACATAAAGGGGGTACTGCTCTATTGCAGATGTGTTCATTTGGTTATTAACAAAAGGCTGGGGTGACCCAGAAACTTAAACCCGGAGAAGAACAAAAGTACTTTCAAACTCACAAATGGGACGATGTTGGAGGCTCCTGAATAGCCCCTCTGGAGTGCTTTCTCTGCCACCTAGCTGCTTTGGAGCTGTGGCTTCTAATAGCTTCTCAGCCTAGAGGGCCCCATAAAATTTTAGCCTGTTTCTGTATAGAGTGCTTTGGAGTGGCCATTTCTCTCTGCCTCTTATTACTCTCAAATACCCTCTGGAAAAAGAGCTGATGAGGTACATTGAGAGTTGACATCAAAGGCCATTCATTGATCGCCATCACTCAGTGCTCCTGTATTTTTGGCCTTAAATTTTGTTTTAAAAAATTGTTTTAAGGCATAACTCGTATAATTCAAGCAAGCATTAAAGTCTAATCAGTGAAAAAGTATATAGATTAAGAAAGGAGAAGCCTTCCCACCCTACTCTTCCTCCTGTAGATGCTGCCATGACCAGCTGGGTGCCTGGTTTTTCTTTTTGGCAGTTATCTGTGTGCCCTGTTCCTAGACTTGCTGACCCAGGGCTTCTCCGAATGGAGCAGGGGCACCGAAGCACCATAACCAAGCCTCGGCGTGGTGTGCAGTGTGGGTCGCGTGAAACAGGACACACTCGCAGGCATTCGTGGGGCAGCGGTGCTTACCTTACGCCCCTGGGTTTCATGTATCTTCTGTACGCTTCAGATGTTGCCCCAGTTTCTGGGTATGGCTGTCAACAATTCTTGATTCTTCTGGTGTTGTTCTCCTAATAGGGCACTTCCAGAATGGAATTTCTGAATAAATATCTCAATTCCTTTGATCTCAGATACGAGCACACAGACCCTGTCCCTGTACCCGTCCTTTGTCCTGAGAGGCATCTCTGTGGGAGCCCTTCAGAGGCAGCCCACCTTGGTGTCACAGGTGATAAAGCCCCGTTGTTTTCAGGTTTCTGGTCACTCGGCCCCGACCTCGGCATTGCTTCTCTGTGGCTTGGGTTTCGCGTGCCCTGCCGGTGCCCTCGGTTCATCTGTCTTTATTCTGGGCTCTTTGCTTGGCATGCATTCACCAGGCTCTGCTCCCTGAGGGCAAGGCTGGCCTGTCCACTGTTGATCCCCTGACACCCCACACATCTGGCCAGCTGCCCCAGGTCAGCCCGCCTCCTCCTCCAAGGTTTGTTGGGTTCTGTCCTCCAGTGGCTGCAGAAAATGATTTTCTACAATTCCATCACAGTGGTTTATGAGAGAATCCATTTTCCTAATCTGGATATGGGGTCCCTTCTACCAGCAACAGAGTATATTCCCTGAGGGCCTCCAAAGAGGCTCCCCACCTGGATCCCCAGCCACCTCACCAACCCCAGGA
Source organism: Monodon monoceros (assembly GCF_005190385.1). Lineage (NCBI taxonomy): Eukaryota > Metazoa > Chordata > Mammalia > Artiodactyla > Monodontidae > Monodon > Monodon monoceros. The sequence goes on along the minus strand of NW_021703765.1, from coordinate 65,349,143 downwards.
GTCTCGGCAGGTGAGTAGATGATCTTTTTATTAGAAGAAGCAGTGCTTATACTTTTGTCCTTCCCCACTGTGCACTGAACCCCACCAGGCCTTTCCTGGTCCCCTCCTCGGCGCGGGAGACTCCAGGGGTGCAGACCAAAGGCCCAGTCGAGGTGATTTAGGAAGCCAGACCCTCGCTTCTCTGGCATAGGTTTCTCTGCATCTGTCAGGCTCTCCCAAGAGCTGTTTTGATTCACCCGGCACCTTTATTGCTGGTTTCCGCTCACTGGCTGGCCTGCTGCTCCCAGACTCATGTGAAGGTCTTTCAGCTGTAGGTCCCTAATGGGGAGGACAGTCTCCTGTCGACTCTCCAGTGTCACTCTTCTTATCCTCTGGCTGAAAGTCCTGACCTGACCCAGCCATGTCCCAGACTTGGACCCTAGGTGGCCTTTCTAGCTTGGTCGACCTCCCATCTCTACTTGTGCAACCTGGGTTGTGTGGCTGTCATGCCCCTTCCGCACACCACACCTGTGCAGTCTCCTGCCTTGAGGACGTGCTGTCCCCGAGCCCCGGAGTCCGTCAGCAGCAGGCCCGACACCTTTCAGGTCCCAGTGCCTCGGCACCTCTCTTGGGTTCCCGGGGCCCTGGCAGAGCAGCAGGCTCAGTGCCTGGGTGTGTGGCCCTCAGTTCCTGGGCCTGTGAAGTGCCCTGAGTGGATGCTGGGTCGTGGATGGCTCACTTCTGATGGCTGTGGTCTTGCTCATCTCCCATTCCTCCTCCCCCTTGGCTCTAGGAGGTAGTAATTTTTTTAAAATTAATTAATTTATTGTTTATCTTTGGCTGCATTGGGTCTTTGTTGCTGCGTGCGGGCTTTCTCTAGTTGTGGCAGGTGGGGGCTACTCTTCATTGCAGTGCGTGGGCTTCACATTACGGTGGCTTCTTTTGTTGCAGAGCATGGGCTCTAGGCGCATGGGCTTCAGTAGTTATGGCTCATGGGCTCTAGAGCACAGGCTCAGTAGTTGTGGGCACGGGCTTAGTTGCTCTGCAGCATGTGGGATCTTCCTGGACCAGGGCTCGAACCCATGTCCCCTGCTTTAGCAGGCGGATTTTTTTTTTCTTTTTTTTTTTTTGCGGTACACGGGCCTCTCACTGTTGTGGCCTCTCCCGTTGCGGAGCACAGGCTCTGGACGCGCAGGCTCAGCGGCCATGGCTCACGGGCCCAGCCGCTCCGCGGCATGTGGGATCTTCCCGGACCGGGGCACGAACCCGCGTCCCCTGCATCAGCAGGCGGATTCTTAACCACTGCACCACCAGGGAAGCCCCTCTGTGCTTTTCTTTACCATGGCTTTCCAGTTTCTCTTTTTCACCTTTTAAAAATATTACTTTTTAGGAACATTTGGTATAATGTACATAAAATTATTTACTGATTTATGGGCAAAATGATACAAATAGCATCTTTTTTTTCATAAATTTATTTTATTTTTGGCTGCACTGGTTCTTCGTTGCTGCGAGTGGGCTTTCTCTAGTTGTGGCGAGCTGGGGCTACTCTTCATTGTGGTGCGCAGCCTTCTCATTGTGGTGGCTTCTCTTGTTGCGGAGCACGGGCTCTGGGTGTGTGGGCTTCATGGGTTGTGGCACGCGGGCTCAGTAGTTGTGTCTCGTGGGCTCTAGAGCACAGGCTCAGTAGTTGTGGCACATGGGCTTAGTTGCTCCGCGGCATGTGGGATCTTCCTGGACCAGGGCTTGATCCTGTGTCCCCTGCATTGGCAGGTGGATTCCTAACCAGTGCACCACCAGGGAAGCCACAAGTAGCATCTTGATTGAACATCATTTACCTCAGATATTCAACCAGCAGTACATTTTTTATGCAGTCTCAACTTATATTTGTTACCTCTCAAAATATTGGTAAACAATTATTTTAGCTTTACTCTGTATTTCGTGTTAGTGTTTTGGGCACAGGTTGTGCTACTGTCAAATTTTACTTGCTCTTTTTTCTGCAAGTATTTAACAAAAAGTTTAAAAAAGTCCCATAAAACCCCACCTTGGGTAAGTGATTAAGTATTGTACAAATAAAATGTGTGCTATCCCCATTCCATTCCCAAGTTAAAAAAAAAGCTGTATGATTCGCATATGAAGTTTTTCTTCAGTTATATGTTCTTAAAGAGGGAAACAGTAGCTTTATAATTTATAGTGAGGCTTACACCTTGAGATTTGCAAGAATGGGGGTAGGTGAAAGGGAGGTTTGTCAATTGTGGCATTTCCCTCCTTTGTGTGTAAGCAGATTGTATTTCCACAAAAGTACATATGTTGGTCCTGTCAATTTTAAAAGAGGCTAAATGGCATTAGTTATCTTGTCTTTTTCATACAGAGATTTTTAAAAAGTGGCTTAGGAAATAGACATCAAAGATATAAACTACACTTCCCAGCTCTAACTGGTTTAACAATTGAACGGAAGAATTCTGTTATTTTCACTTAGGGTGATCACCAAGGAAGCTAGTTTCATTTACATTTTTAGTGTTGCAAATTCTTTCGTTTATCCCATGACTTGCAAAGAAAATGGGGGTGGAAGAGCCCCACCTAGTCACATTTAGTGTCATAGTTCACACCAATGGATTCTCAGTTTTTTTAGGGTAAAGGTGAAGGAAAGGGCAACACTTAGGTTATGGTGGTTTGAAAGAACCTGCGTTGTCTTCTAAAACCAAATGAAAATGCAAACCACAGTGGAATCTGCAAGGAATCTCTGCAGAAAGACCAAAACTGTTTCCACAGCGCTGCTCTGCAAAACAGATTCTTCAGGAAGTTAATTGTATATAATCATCATATATAGCATTATGATGTGGTAAATTTGAACCAACAGCTCTTAATTCCTCAGAGCCATTCACATGCATGTCCACAAAATTGGAAAGACTTTTTGTTTTTTTTTCTTAGTAAGATCCTGTTTCTGGTAGGGCACTTGGAGGGATCACATGCGTGAAAACTGCAGCAGTGCCTCTAACATTCCTCCTCACCTGTTTTTCAATCTTTTGATTGTGCTGTTAACAGGCTACATTCCTCCTCTAGTAAATGAAAATATCTTTAAGCCATATTTGTTTACATTATTCTCAAAAGTTTTTTACTAGGGCTTTTTCAGATTTGGTTTTTATTTTATTGATGGTGGTTTAAACAATTTAAGAGATGAAGTTAGTTTTTAAAATTTTAAGTATATTTTAGCTTCTCTGTATTAGGGAATATGGAAAGGGGAATATCAACATTCCTTCTCTGAAAAAATGTCTTTGAAATGTAGGCACGTGCTTCATTTGTATGACTTTTGCTAACCTATTTTTTCTAGTTTGTTTTATAGCTCTTTCACTGATGTTGATGGATTTTCTGTAGCTCTTATGGAGACAGGGAGGCAGATGAGTGCTCTTAATCTTTTAGTGGAATCTTAAGCTGATAAAAATTTGCAGTCTTCAAGCCAGTTCTTTAGGTACTTTTGTGGTCAGTGCCTTTAAAGCAGAGGGTACTTCCCTAAAACAGTTCAGAAAAATTTTTAAAGGGACAATTTTAGCTCAAGTGCAAAATCCTTGCTTCTAGTAATAGTGAATCTACCATGGTAAGTATTTTGGCAAACTGTCCCCTAAAAATCTATAGACTATTGCATAGAACCAGGATGCAAGCCTTAGCTTTCATGAGACACTGATGAAAAGTAATTGACAGTGATCTGAAAACTTAGAATGCCTAAGTATGCAAAGAATAGGTTGCAACTACTGAAGAGCTCTTTTTATGCACAGAAATCTCATATTCCATTCTAAACGCAATACTTCTTCAAAACCAAGTAAATAATTTCTTAGAGTACACTTTTAAAAATACATGATAAGGAACATGTTACTGAGCTTTGGTGTCAGCGAAATGAGTTGAATTCCAGGGTCTGTCAATCCTCTGGACAGGGCCACTACTGTGTTAGTTTTCTCACCTGTAAACAACAGTAACTAAATATCATTGGGTTTTCGACAGTTAAAAGGATTACAAACTGCACAAGGATAGGGACTCTCTCTTTTGTAAACCTTCCATGAAAAGAATAGGCAATCAAATATTCTTGAATAAATGAAGTCACAACACTTAATGGATGCTTATTAAATTTTACTTTAAACATACACCAGGGACTTCCCTGGTGGTCCAGTGGTTAAGAATCTGCCTTCCAGTGCAGGGGACGCGGGTTCAATCCCTGGTCGGGTAACTAAGATTCCATACGCCTCCGGGCAACTAAGCCCTCACGCAGCAACTACTGAACCTGCATGCTCGCCCGCATTGAAGATCCATTGCTACCAAAATAAAAATAAATAAACAAACAAACATACACCAGTATTAGTTCATGGATTCCTGAATTTATAAGGTGATGCTTTGACATTTCCACATTCCTCATAGGGGTCTACTTTTTGTTACAAATAGATTTAGTTAACACTGTCATACACTTTCCATTATTTGTGGGAGTCGTTTTACAGGAATTTCGTAAAGTGCCTGTTAGAAAGACAAATGCTAGTCCCTAGAAGAGGCCCAAAAATCTGTATTTAAAAGCCTCCTACAAAAGATTCTCCTGTAGATGGTATGAGTACCATATTTTAAGAAGTCTGGAAGAAAATGTTCAAACTTTTGGCTTTTTTCTTCCATGTGAACCATCTTCTAGCCAAACTGATCAGTCTCCTGAACTAGAAGACCTTGGTCTGGGACAGAAACCCAAATTTCCACGAATACAGAAAAACTGCAGCACCTCCCAATGGACCAAAAGATGACTCATTACACCTCAACTCTTACCATTGTTTCTTTACTGCTTTAAGGATTGTTAAAACATCTGGCTGCTGGGTTGAAATGAACTCTTCAAATGTACCACATAAATACTTCACAAATGTTAAATAAGCATGTGGTTCAATCCCTAAAAGAGTCATACTTATTTTTTTGAACAGCTACTTACAAAATAATCTAAATCACTGGAATTATAAATCATGTAACTGCTTGTGATTCAAAGGCAAGGCACAGCCATGATACTGCATATGTAACAGTCTCCCATAAATACAAAAATACATCTTTATAAATATAGGAAAACATAGTAACATATCTTGTTAAAGGACAATAGCTTTTAGTTCTTTAGAGAAGTATGCCCGAAACTCCATAACTGAAGCCATGGTTATATTTATAACCAGTTTAGGGAGGATGTTGCCCACTGCCTAACATATGTAGGACAGTTAGGGTATTTCTGCAAAGCATTCATAATTTGTGTATTATCCAGAAGTCGTTTCATCAGCTGGTACTCCCTCTGTGCATTTACTGATGTTCTTTCCAGGGGCCTTATTTTTTTTTTTTGCGGTATGTGGGCCTCTCATTGTTGTGGCCTCTCCCGTTGCGGATCACGGGCTCCGGACGCGCAGGCTCAGCGGCCATGGCTCACGGGCTCAGCTGCTCCGCGGCATGTGGGATCTTCCCAGACCGGGGCACGAACCCGTGTCCCCTGCATCGGCAGGCGGACTCTCAACCACTGCGCCACCAGGGAAGCCCTCCAGGGGCCTTATTAATTCTAATTGTTGTAAGTGTTCAAAAGCCTTCATGACAACAGGTTTCTCAAAATTATAAACAGAATGGGCCCTCCTTTGAACAAACTTCTGAAACTCATTATAAACCATTTTAAAATTAAAGGGCTCCTCTTCATAGATGTCATTTAAATGTTTCATTGCTATGATAAGACAGATTTCCAAGACCGACAGACCACGTACAATATTTGCTTTAGAGTCCACGCTACACAGCTGGTTTGCCTCCATCAGATCTGCTGCAGTCATAAATGGTTGTGATGGTGTTAGCGATTTAAAGCAAGCCTCAATAGCATGTGTAATGACCGCAGGTTTTTGCTGACATTGAAATGCTTCTGCAGCACTTCTTGCACACTTCTATCTTCTGAGAGATTCTGAGCCTTCTCATTCCACTTCTCAGCGAAAATCTTGTCTGGAAATACTGCAGATAGAGATAATTGTTCTCTAAATATTTTAAGATACTGTGGAAAACCAAATGAATTCATTAAGTGTATCTGCCAGTGGAAAAATCGTGACTTCACTCTTTTATCTAAGAGTTCCAAAATATGCAATCTATGTGTAAGACCAATAACTGCTACTGGAGTCTGTGCAAACTGAGAAATGTCAAAAAGATTATAGAGGAGCGTTTGGTTTTTATGATGAGCAAAAAGATCAAATTCATCTGACATGAAGATCGCTGGGCAACTACTATTCCAGTCACCTTTTTTTAAATCTTCCAGAAGAAATGAAAGGTTTTCAGCAAAGCTTCCAAAAACTTTATCTCCAACTACAGTTTCCAGATTTAACTGCCTTTAGGGCAATTTTATCATCGATCTGCAGCAGTCCATTTAAGTGAACTTGTAATACATTTTCACTTCCTCTTCTACTTCTATTAGTTCTTTCAAAGCATGGTTTATTAACATAGTCTTTCCTGATCCTCGGGGTCCAATAATGAGAGCAGAGTTACTTTCTCCATGGATAGCAGTTCTTTTCAGCAGCTCAATTAAGTGTTTATATTGTACTTGTACTCCAAATAGGTTACTATGTGGACTCTGATGACAAAATCTTTCACGTAAAATTCTTTGTACCCGCGAAAGGTATTCTGCTTGTATTAAGTTGTTACTCTTTGATTTACGACTGCTCATTTCAACAAATTGAAATCCAGGGCAGAGCAGGATTCTGGGGACCGCGGGAATCCCTTCACAGGTTCCTCTCGCCGCATACTCTGCTCTGCCTCACCTGCTGCCGCTGCCAGCGATACACCCATACTCCCTTTACCATGGCTCTCATGGAGCTGAGCCAGCAGGCAGAGCAGCCCCTTGAGGGCCTCTGAAAGCAGAGCTGAAGTACAGACTCCAAGGGTCTTCTGCACGAGGTGGAAGGAGTCTCGGGATGTACCTGGAGGGGAGGAAGCCAGCCGGGCATTATAAATACTCCCGGGGCCTCGGAGTAGGATGGCAGAGGACATCCGGGGCCATTCCAAAGGCAGGGCTGATAGGCTCACACCTTGTTCATTTGAGCTGCTACTACATTCGTGTTTAGGAATTTTTTTTTTTTTTTTTAATTATGAAGATGAGTCTCTACCTCTTAAACTGTTAGTCGTCATGCCCTGGCTGGTGCTGTTAATATACAACTGAGACTGGAGGCCATAAATTTGAAGATGATGAGCTGTTGCCAGCAAACTTTCCTCTTACAATAAAAAATTTTTAAAAAAAGAAACCCTCCCCCCATGCCAGATTTGTTTGTCTGAAACTTGTCTCTGTAGGTATCCCAGGAGCTCCCATGGAAGCTGGCCTGGGATGGTGGGGAGACAAGGGAAGGGACAGAGAAGGTCAGTCTGAGTTGGGACTGGCCTGTGCTTGCATCCTGGTGCACGTGCTGTGTCAGGGCCTGCATCTGGGCTTAAAATGCTATTCATTCATTAACATACTGACCCCCTTTTCAAGTTTGATTTTTCTGTTGTTTTGACTATAAAAGTGACACTTTTTATAAAACCAGTTTCTGTGATCTGGAGCAGGGTTCTCAAACTTTTATGTGCATCAAAATCATCTGGCCCCCACCTCAAGAGAGTCTGATTCAGTGGCCCTGGGGTGGGGCCTGATAATTTGCATTTCTAACAAGTTTCCAGATATCACTGCTATGGCTGATCTGGCAACCACCCTTTGAGAACCACTGATCTAGAAGGTACAAGGAAATGAGCACCATCTTCAATCTTACCACTCAGAACCATTGTTAACATTTGAAATGTAGTGAATATATATTTATGTATATGGACAGAGTTTTAAAAGCAAAGATGGTTCTGTGCTATACATGTTACTGCTTTTACCTTGCAGCATGTGGAACTTCCCCCACCAGGGGTTGAACCTGCACCCCCTGCAGTGGAAACACGGAATCTTAACCACTGGACCGCCAGGGAAGTCCAAAACAAACTTTCAATTTTAGAATCGTTTTAGACTTAAGATAAGTTGCCAAGATAGAGAGTTCCCATATACCGTTCACCCAGTTTCTCTTATTGTTAATGTCTTACATTATTGTGGTACATTTGTCACAACTAAGGAACCAACAGTGGTACATTACTGTTAACTCCACACTATTTTTGCTTTTAATGAAAGTATTACTTTTAATGTTTTTTTATAATAAGATTCAAATATCAGAACTGAATAGTGACAGAAGGAAAAGACCTCTTTACTCCTCCCATCTCATTACCTATATATTTCAGAGTATTTTTCTGTGCACTTATATACCTATGTAGTCAGACACACACACACCTTTTTTTTTTTTTCGTTTAATGTGTCTTGAAAGTTTTTCTTTATCAGTATATCTAGATCTGTCCCATTGTGTTTCAATGGATAGCACACATTGCTTGGAACCCTTTTAAAACTTAATAATATCAGTTTCCAGAATTTAAGTCTAGTGGATGAAAGGTGAGGTAGGGCATACCCCCCTTTTATCTTGCATTGGAGGTTAGACATTATTTGCCCGCCTCTGTGGAGTACTTAGCATGTTCCAGGCACTGCCAGGCCTTTAGCATGCATTATCTAACACACTTATCAAAACAACCTTATGAAACAGGTATCATTATTGTCCTTATTAACAGATGAGGAAACAGGGTCAGGGAGGTTAAGCGAGCAAAACCCTTTGACGACTTTCTAGCTGAAGCAGGCTCTCTGGCGTTTTGAGTGTCGTGAGCCACTCAGTTTAGTGTGACCATGGTGTGTTTGTTCAGCTTTCCTGTGTGCCACACCCAGTGCTAGAATATGAAGGTGAAGGATGTCGTTAAGGAACTTGGGCTAGTTGGGAGGACATGCATGTAAACAAATAATTATAGGCTAAGAATTACACCGGAGGTTTAAAATTACTGGTGGGGTTATGACACCTTAAAAAAAAAACCACTGGAGGAGGGGATGTGTGCTTGGAACTGTTGCATTGCCGAGGTACAGAGGGAAATGCAGCATCAGACTTGGCAATCTGACCTGAGTTCGAAGTCTAGTGTTACTTTTCAGCTGAGTGACCCTAGGTAAGGCACTTAGCCTCTCTGAGTTTTTGTTATGAGTATCTTAAAAAATACTTCTTATGGGCTTCCCTGGTGGCGCAGTGGTTGAGAGTCCGCCTGCCGATGCAGGGGATACGGGTTCGTGCCCCGTTCCGGGAAGATCCCACATGCTGCGGAGCGGCTGGGCCCGTGAGCCATGGCCGCTAAGCCTGCGCGTCCGGAGCCTGTGCTCCACAACGGGAGAGGCCACAACAGTGAGAGGCCCGCATACAGCAAAAAAAAAAAAACTTCTTATGGTTGTAAGATTAAATAGATACATAGTAAGAGCTAGCTATTGTTATGCTTAATAAATACACGAATATATATTAAGTATTTTATATATTTAGTGGGCTTAATAAATATAAATGTGTAATCTGTGCCACATCAATTGCTGAGTGGAAACTTGGAGGAGGACTTCCCTGGCGGTGCAGTGGTTGGGACTCAGCGCTTCCACTGCAGGGGGCACGGGTTTGATCCCTGGTTGGGGAACTAGGATCACGCATGGTATGCGGCGCGGCCTAAATTAAGGAAAAAAAAAAATCCTTGGAAAGTTCTAGACAGAAATAAGTAAGGAGCCAAATCTCACAGTCTGTTATCTCTCGAGAACAATTCCTGAAGGCCTCCTGGGACGCCTCATGCCCCCATCTTGCCCTCTCTTGATGGGCCTCGCTCTTGGCACTTACCCCTCACTCCCACGTGCATTTTATTCTTTTCGTGCCTTCTCTCCTCTGTGTAACTGCAGTCTCTTTGAAGGGCAGGATCTCTGCCTTTCATTCTTGTGTCCCCTGCGGTTAAATGGAAACACGTTGAACATCAGTTGCAGAACCAGGTGCTTTAGGAGGGGAGGTGCACGCTCTCCTTGCCAAGATGGTCGAGCTTAAACAGGATGGTCTTGGAAGAGTTTTTTCATCTCTCCCAACCATTCTTCCCCCCTGGGTTTTTCAGACGTTGGCCTTTTACACCCAAACTTGAGTTTTTAACATGGATGGGTCACTCAACATTTTGTTCAAGATTTTTAATGAACTGTATCTTAATATATGAGTAGTCTGTGTTATGAGTTAACTTAGTCCTCGGATCTTTCACTGGGAAGAAAGATTTATGTTGATATTCCCCACCCCCCAACTTAGAAAAGCAGAACAAAACCTCAGCAGGCCTGCGTCTTGTGTAGCCAGGACAATTCCGACCAGACTGCCACAGGTTAGATAAAATGCCTTTTTCCTTTTTCCTTTCCTACTTATGCTTGGGGTAAAGAACCTTCTGGCAAAGATTCTGGACCAGCAAAGCTGGAATAATATTGTAAAGAAGTTTTGGTTGAAGATGAAGCTAAGTGAGTTGAAGGAAAGAGTCTTCTTTGCTGTGTAATGGCTTGGAGAAGTTTCTAAGTTTGTCCTGGGGGATTGGCGGTTAAAACATGGTCCATGTCAACCTGAACTGTCTAAATAGTAATCTGGAGAAGAAATAAGGCAGTGTTATTTTTTTTCTCCTTTCCCTTGAAAATTGGCTGAACCCCACACGTTGGTTGGAAAGTGGGCTTGACTTGAGTATGTGAAAATCCACTTTCCTAGATCCAAAGAGCAGGACTTCCATTTCTGAAGGGTAGTAACAGAGAGCCAGGCGAGGTTTCTGCCGTTTTGTGTTTTTTGTGTTTTTTTTTTGAAGGAGTTTGCTCTCCCTAAGAGAGCCAACTATTCAGAAAACTTAATCACAGGTTCTTCCTCCATTCAGACTTAATCTGGTCATTCAGAGGCCCTTTCCCTCCCCTTCAGAGGCTGCTGGCACCTGACCTGGGGCCACAGAGGTCTTCCTCTGGGCCTTTGGAAGGCTGAGAGGGCAGGAGCAAGTTTGATTCTTTGGGTTAGGGGGTTGGGTTGGGTCTCTTAAACTTAATCTCCAGTTGTGAACTGTAAGGGAGACCAACCATCAGAGACCAACTCCCCTTTATCAGTTACCATTGCAGCCAGAAGCTTCTAATGGTTTCAGCCAAAAATATTTATGAAAATGACCCAATATAACAAAAATGTATTTAACTGAGGTTGTTCATTTTATGGACAGTTGTTCCTTTTCAGGCACTTGAATCACCCTCATGAATTCCTTTTTTTTTTTTCCCTCCTCGTTTTCTGTCTTCAGTTCTCTAACATGTTAAGTGACAGCGGAAGGTACTCGAGAAGTCTTTCTCCGTATAAATAAGTGCCTACATCTCTCCTCATACTTCTCTTTTCTTTTTCTTTTTAATTTTTATTGGAGTATAGTTGATTTACAATGTTGTGTTAGTTTCTGCTGTATAGCAAAGTGAGTCAGTTATACATATATCTACTCTTTTTTAGATTCTTTTCCCATATAGGCCATTACAGAGTACTGTACTTCTCTCTTTTCTTGACACTGAAAAACAAAACAAAACAAAAAACCCACAAGAGTAGAAGTAGGGTTCTGAGAAGTCCTGTGTTGGTAGAAAGTGATGAGACCCTGGCACACTGATTAGGAGCACTTGCTTGTTTACTAGCTGGGTGGCAATAAAAGGTGTCTGGAGTACTGCAGATTTATTTTTGTTGGTTTGAATTCAGAGTTTATTTCATTTTTATTTTTTTAATTTCATGTTTACTCTTTTCCACTTGGCTGAGGACAAATACAGATAAAGTCTTGGCCTATTGAAAGAGCCATTTAAATTTGTTTGATTTTTTTTTTTTTTTGACACAGCACATTTTATATCCACAAAATGTGGTGAAGACGGAGCCATTCATAAAAACAGATTGCACAAGTCTGTGACTTCTGAGTGTTTACCCTGGAAGAAATCACCCGTGCCATTTTAGCCTTGTCCTTTCACATGGGATATGGTTCTGTGATTGAGTTTCAGGCCTGAACCCTTTGTGTGTGTACATCTAGCCCCATGAACCTCTCACCTGTTTCAGGAAATCATTTTGAGCAAAATGATACCTTCTTTGAGAGTCTGAGCACTTTCTCAGCAGAGCCATGTGATACAGACACAGAGAGCAGGGTGAGGACATACAGATGTGTCCACCTGCCTGTGGGCCTGACTTCTGTGAAAACCCACCAGAACCAACAGATGGACTGTTCTTTGGGAGCACTTTGTTTCAGAACTTTCATATAACACATCAAGCCGTTTAGTAGCAGCCAGAAACCAAGATGAAGCTTTAGCCCCTCTCCTTGTCCCTAGACCTTTATGGTTGTCGCCCATGACAACCAAGAACTTCAGCTTGGGATTTGGGAGACCTGGCTTCCAGATGAGCTGGGGGAATGTCCTAAGGTCTGTCTTCATTCGGAGTGAAGGAATGGGACTTGATTCTCTAGTGGTCTCTGAGTCCTGTGTGATTTCTGTGCACCAGTGCTACATCTGGGGTTGGAGAGCTCAAATGCAAAAGGGACTATTTGAGATGTCCACTTAGGGGCTGTGAAGCCTGTCGACTCTTGTGCTTTTTACCTGGAAAAATGAGGGCAGCTTTTACCCAAATTAAAGGCCGCCCTGAGATTCTCCTATTTGGATTCTGTGGGCAAGTGGTAGGTCTACTCTTCTTTGTGGCTGCTGTTGCTGTATTGGGAAGGGGGCATTTGGACCAAGGATTTAGAGATTTTTCTGCCGGGAGGTGATCACATTTGTACTGAGATGGTGCTTAAAGCTGATACTTGCCGTTTTATCACTAATGGCTGTTTCTCTTTCCATAGCCGTGGGTTTTATCTGGCCGTCTCTCAGGTACGTTGACAGTTTTGACTAGCGCTTAAAAAGGCAAGTTCAGGAAATGCTATTTTCTGTGTTTCTTCTTTCCCTACTTTCCCCCTTGTTGAGCAGCACAAAACTGCCAGATTTTATGTTCCACTGGGCAGTTGCTGCTGGTCTGATGTTTTTCTCTCCCGTTCTTCCTCCTCCTCCTGTGCCCCCTCCCCCGGAGACGCCCCTCCCGCATCCGTGCTATGCTCCGAGGGGAGCTGTACCTTTGTGGTTCTTCTGCAGCTGCCGGACTTTGATGGGGACATGCTTGCTGCCTCTACACTTGCTTCCCGTAGCAACCGGCTCTTTGAAGATGACCTCTTGCTGTTTGCCTGTTGTCTCTTGTGTTGGATTATAGATGAGAGATTTACCAGGCTGGGGGTAGGAGCCTGCTGTTAGCACATTTCTTTTAGGGTTCCCAGCGTCCCTCAGCCTGTGCTTTCTCTTTCCAGAATATGAGGTTTTGCGGGGGTGGGGGTGTGGAGGGGATATTTGTGCAGAATCAAACACAGTTTTGAGTGTGTAGGATTGCCCTAGTTGTGAGATAATGTGGAAATAGTTGCTGCAGTGATTCCTTACTGAAGCTATTTGGTTTACTTTTCATTTTTATCATAATGTGATTAACACTTATTAGGAGGGGAGGGCACTCTTTGGCCCCCCACTCCCCCCAGGTGTTGGTATGTTGACAGTAAACTTGCTTCCCCGTGTAATCTGAGTGCTGGGAATTGCCGAAGTACCTAAATCTCCACACACTTGAACACCGTGTTTTACCCCAAAGCATCAAGTTTTCTTTCTTTACAGCAGCAGAATCCCCTCACATGTGGCCCCTGTCTTGCTTGGACAGCCCCTGATGTGCTGTGCACAGCTAGTGCGTGGATTTCTGTTCAGCTCTGTGAACTTGCCTTGGACAGAATGAGGACATTGTGGAACAGCAAGGATTCCAAAGGAACCCTGGATTAAAACAAAAACTAGCCTTTTTTTTTTTTTTTTTAACCTATCCAAGTGACAACGGCTAAAATAATAGTAGCACCCATTTTAGTAAAAGGTACAAGAAAATAGACATTTTTATGCACTGCTGGTAGGAGGGTTGTTTGTAGCAGCGTACGTATCAAGAGCCTTAAAAATATTCATACTCCTTGACTCAACAGTTTTTCTTCTAGGAATTTATCCTAAAAAAAAACAAAAACAAAATCAGAGGTGCATATCAAGATTTTTGTGTGAGGATGTTCACTAATATGTTATTTATGATAAAAATTGCCAACAATGAGGATATCTGGCTGGCAAAGTGATAGTACTTTTGTTCATATAGTAGAGTGCTTTACAGACATTAAAATTGTTTGAGAGTATTTAATGTCAAGGGAAAATCCTCATAAGTGGGAAAAAAGCAGAATATAATAATGTAGTATAGGGAATTCCCTGGCGGTCCAGTAGTTAGGGCTCTGTGCTTCCACTGCAGGGGGTATGGGTTCAATCCCTGGTTGCGGAACTAAGATCCCACATGCTGCGAGGTGCAGCAAAAAAAAGTGTAGTATATCATATGATCCTACTTTTTTTTCATTAAAAAATAAGAAAAATTGTATGGCATACATAGAAAAAGGCTATAATGAAATACTACCTCTCATTTTTTCTCCGGTAATGAGATTTTGGGGTGTGTTAATTTTCTTCATATTCCGAGTTCTTCAGTGATCAGATAATTACTTTTATAAGCTGAGAAATTTAAAAAATTGATTCCCTACAGATTAACCCACAAAGTACATTGACAATATTTTCTTTCAAAGCTAAGTATTTTTTAAATAGGTGAACCAAGATAATGCATCTCTTCTTTGTTTTTTTGTCATTAGAATGTGCTTGTGTTTTTGTTTTTGTTTTTAATTGATGCCACCGTAATTCTTTGTGTGAGAGAAATGGCTTTGCAGCTTTAAGAAGTTGTGGTTTTATCCAAAAGGAAGTTCTATCCCTTAGCAGGAATTCAATAAAATAATATATCATCTTTTGTAATCATGCAATGATGCCTGACTTCAAAGTGACTTACTAGTTTGTGGGCATTGGTGTTTGGATTGGTTGTTTTTGGCAAAGTCCAGCTGGACTGCCCATTTGTTAAAGGTGGATGCATGGCACTGGGCTTTGGAAGCCCTTCTGTTTGTTAGTGGTTGAAATCACTAGTTATGGACCTTACCTTTATTTGGAAATATTTGTGATTTGGGGGAAGAATGAGAAGTTTCGAAGGTGATGGTTCTATGAGCAGGTTATCTAGGGGCATCAGGGTGGTGGGAGAGTGTTTTGGGGACCGGAGGGTGGGTTTCATTTGTGTTTGACAGTAGCCGATGGCGGCTGATGGTAGGAAGATCTGCACTGTCTATTAAGGTGAACTTGACTATGAGGTTGGTTGAGTTATTCAGCTATGCTACAAGCCTTATGCTTCTTCAGCTCTCACTGTCACCAATTACTTGGGAAGCTCATAAAGCTGGGAGGAAGAGAAATATAGCAGTCATTTCTTGGGAAGGCATTGAGAGGCAAGTCTAGAATGCTGGAATATGGGTAAAACTAGCTTCTGTTGGGTTCATCTTGTGGGAGGGACTGGTGAAGTTAGGGTTGGCTCTCCTGAGAGGGTTTAGTTTTTTAATACTCTCTTCTATTTTGAATCCTTTAAATAGGCACATGTGGGAATCCACAGGTGTCTAGATGGAGTTTTCTTTTAACTGGTATCCTGTTATTAACCATAGATTACTAAATAATGTTACATTGTATGGACACCACATTTTGTTTATCTATTCATCAGTTGGTGATCATTTGGGTTGTTTCCACTCTTTGGTTATTATAAACAGTGCTGCTGTGAACATTCATGTTCACATCCTTGTGTGGACATGTTTTCATTTCTCTTGGGTGTAAACGTACCAGTAGAATTGCTAGGTCATACGGCAACTCTATATTTCATATTTTCAGGAACTACTAGACTATTTTCCAAGCGGTTGCACCATTTTACATTCTTATCAGCAGTGCATGAGGCTTCCAGTTTCTCTCTGTCCTCATCAACACTTGTTGTCTGTTTTTTTGATTATAGTCATCCCAGTAGATGTGAAGTAGTACCTTGTGTTCTGATTGCATTTCTCTGGGGCTAATGGTGTTAAGCATCTTTCTGTATGCTTATTGGTCTTTTGTATATCTTATTTGGAAAAATGTCTACTCAGATCCTTTGTCCACTTAAATTGGGTAATTTTTTTTTTTTTATTGTAAGAGTTCTTAACACTCATAAAGTTTTTTTTTTTAAATATTTATTTATTTGCACTGGGTCTTAGTTGCAGCACACATGCTCCTTAGTTGTGGCATGTGGACTTACTGGTTGCGGCATGCGGACTCTTAGTTGTGGCATGCATGTGGGATCTAGTTCCCCAGCCAGGAACGAACCTGGGCCCCCCGCGTTGGGAGCGCAGAGTCTTACCCACTGGATCACGAGGGAAGTCCCTCATGAAGTATTAAGGTGCACAAAGAGATTTTCTTTATGTGGGTTGTATCTACTGATATTTGCCAGGTGAGAAATTAAAACAAAAACTTTAAAAATATTTAATTTTAAAATATGCTTTAAAATAATAATAAAACCGTTACATAGCTAACATTTTTTATGAAACAATATTGTGCTTTGGAAAATATAGTGAAGAGTGGTCTTTTTAATATTTTTATCTCTTTAATATCTGGCTTAATAGAAGATAGTTGGATTCTCACATCTACTTCTGTACCCAGTTTGTTTTGATATGCTTTGGTTGAAGTATATGAAGAAAATCTGGCCTTATACAGATGTGTAGTTGGAAAAGGGAGAAGTATTTTATTAGTTTCTTAAGATAATTGTGGATATCTTTGATACTATATCAAAACTCAGCAAGAGGTAGTTTCTTGAAGGTTAATTGTAACGTGGAACCTGAAGCCATATAGATGAACTCTTCATACCCTTTTATGTTGAAATCCATTGGTCTTGCTTGCACTTGGAATGGGTCTGTTACTGATGAATGATTTTGTATCATCGTGCATTGGTTATTTAGAAAATACTGATTCACTGAGTCATACGGCTCTTTCAAATGCTGACACATTTCATTATACAGTATTAAAAAAATCCCATTGGTTAATATCCTCATCATCCTCAATAGGAGAGCCTTTAAGTAGTATTGGGATTCTGTCAAGCACATGGTGGTAGATACAAATTTCCCCAAATTCTAATTTTGCTTGGAAGCTCAGATTTTATTGTTGGCAACAAATATTGTCAATTGTTTTCCTTGAAGTGGCAGGCTCACTTCATTCGTGAGAAAATGTCTGCCCTATACTTATCTATACAACCATACTTTGTCAGTTATTCTTTTAAGTAAAAATGGTGTCCCATAAAAAAGTGGCTAGTTCAGTTTGCAACTCACAATTGCACAAGTACTTTATCATGAAGCAACCATGTGCTTTGGTATGCAGCAGAAGTGCTCTACGCATACTTCCTTTGTCACACAGAATATTAAAGAAGTATGTACTCAGGAGTTGGGAGCTAATAAAATAAAAAACAATAAGATAAAAATAGTTTTTATTCATCAGTGTTCTTCATCAGTATTGCTTCGTCAGCATTCTTAAGGAAACTCCTTTTTCTGATTGCAAGTATACAGTAGTCAGGAGTGCAGTCTGGCGCCACTGCCTTGATTCACTCAACAGTATTATCCCACTGTTACATTTACACAGTCAGTGCAAATGTCGGCACAATGTAAAAGGCAGTTGTTGTCTTAGTATTATTACAAATATGGTATTGCCCTCGCAGATTCTTTTAAAAGGTTTAAGGACCACCCCCACTGCCGCCCCACCAGGAGCTTATAGAGTGGACTTTGAGAAACATGGGCTAGATGGCATTTAATGGAAATTGGGGTGAAATTGTTTTGAAGGCACTTGCCTCTCTGTTATCTCAGATGTTAGCACACATTTGCATGATGATAGTGACAGTGTGTGTGTATGTGTGCGTGTATTATGCACCTTGTAGTTGGACATTCTTCCTAGTCTTCAGCAATATTCAGAATCACAAAGCTATTACCACTGAGGCTCCTTTGAAAATAAAATGCCTTCCCGTTTTCTTTTCTTTTTCTTCCAAGAAAAAGCCTCTCTTCATCAGCCACCTTTGCCAGATGTGATGTTTCCTTATTTCATGTTTTGAGTTTGAGAAAACAGGGGCCCTTTAGGGCCTTCCTGCATATGTCTGTTTCTCAGGACACTCCTTACTCTGAAAACCCTAGATGGGTGTCTAGCTCAAGCCCAGGCCAGTGGCTGGCAATGACCTGATCCTTGCCATGTAAATCCTCACTGAATGGCATGAGACTCAAAGTTAGCAGTTCACGGAATTGTAAGGTGAGCCCCGTTTCCCAGCCAATTATGACCCGATCTAAAGCCATAGCTGGGCCATTAATGTATTTTGGGCCTTGTTCTCTTTTATATCTTGCCAAACTCGGAGAGTCTACTGTATAGCTCCTGGCAACAGGCCTCTGCCAAAACTGTTTATGAATGTATCATTTTACACCTCATTTTTCCTGTTTCCCCTTGTGATGGCACCTTGCCTGTGTTTCTCTCCCACATCTTTCTGCCCACTTAAAAAAAAGTATTCATTTAACTTATTCCTGCATTGTGATACAGACTTCTGGCTTCTGCTGTTACTTATTGTGCAAGAGATGCTAAAGAATGAAAATGCTAATTTCTTACAGGACCCTTTCTTTCTCAACTACCAGTGATTCTCCAAGGGCCCTCTTATGGGGTTGAATTATGTCCCTTCCCCCAAATTCATGTGTTGAAGCTTTAACCCCCAGTACCTCAGAATGTGACCATTTTGGGAGATAGATTCTTTACAGAGGTAATCAAGTTAAAATGAGATCATTAGGGAGGGTCCTGATCAAATACGGCTGGTGTCCGTATAAAATGGGGAAATCTGGACACAGACACGAACACAGGGAGAACCATGTGAAGATGGGAAGCAGTGATGGAGTGATGATTCTACAAACCACGGAACGCCAAAGATTGCCAGCAGCCCCCCCAGAAGCGAAGGGAGAGGCAGGAACAGATTCTCCCTCAGCCGTCAGACACCTTGATCTCTGACTTCCAGCCTCCTGCACTGTGAGACAGTGCGTTGGTGTTGAAACCACCCAGTCTGTGGCATTTGTTAGGACAACCCTAGGACCCTGATCCTGGTTTCAAGGCTGACTGCTCTCCCTCGTGGCCCCGTGGTTCTGTTATTCACCTTGGACCTTTGTTCCATAGGTCGCACCATGGATGGTCTCCCAGGGCGACCTGTGCCACCCCCCGTGTGAGGGTCCTGCTCAGAGCAATGCTCCCTTACTGCTCTCACTGATGAGGAATGCAAGGTTGAGGATGGCATCCTCTGGAGGAATGGAGAGAGACGGTATTGGACCCCGGGGCAGGCAGCTTCACGCATCTGCACCCATCCTTTCCCCGGCACTGATGAGAGATGTTGAAATCTGCCTGGCCTCCTCTTGCTCCCCTTTCCTGCGGAGCAAGGAGTGTTGAGCCAGAATGGGTACATTTGGCTTTATTTTCTCCAAGTGCTTTCTCCCTGGGACCCTCCTGCGGGTTCCCAGCTGACCGCCTGTTTGCACCACACTGCAAGGAGAGGTGGCCAAGAAAAGCGAGCTGCTGGAATGCTCGGGGCCCCGAAACATTGCTCTTCGTGGTAGTTTGGTTCTTGCCAGGATGTCCTTGTAAAACTTTTATGAAGATGTTGTTGTACTTGCATTGGAGGTTGAAAATTGCTGTTAACTTTGCTAAGTCCCGTGTCCCCCAGGAATGTGGGCCACTGAGGAAATGCCTCCAGCCCTCCCTTCTGGACGGGCGCTGCGCTGTGGCAGCTGCCTGCGCAGAAAGTTGAGCTGGATGGATGGATTAAGGGACATCAGCTAGGCCTTTGTTTAAAAATATTTAAAATATGTTTGAACCTCCCTTTATCAACAAAGAACAGTTCCTTTCGGCAGAGAGAAGTTTTTCATTTCCATGTTTTTTTTGCGATTTTGTTTGGTCCTTTTGTATATTCGTGACTTTGGTAAAGTGTTCCCATTCACGTTTTGAAAGCCGAGTACAAAAGGGGCTGCATAATGTTCTATTTTGCTTAAGGGAAAAGAGCAGTTTACTTCTATTAAGAACATAATGTTTATGAAGATAATCTTCTCTGGCTTGAGTTAATTTTTTCTGGTGCTGAGCTTTGACGATTAAAAAAAAAAAGAACATGTTTGAGAATGTGTGTATTTTAAACTTCTCTGGAATTAGGAGTTAATGGAGGCATATCAATAATGAGAATGAGCTTTGCAAGTTACAAAGAAATAAAAATGAAAGAAGTTCCTATGTCGGGGTCTGTGCTGCTCTTAGAACCAGGAGTATTAACCAGTTCAGAGTCCTTGACTATTAAGGTATTTTGAGTTAAATGTCAGAATAAAGTATTTTCCTAAAATAAGATCCAGGTTTTTCCTTGCCTTCCTCCGTGATGATCCCAGTTTTGTGTATCAGGTTTCTGCTTAACTTCAGATCTTCTCTGGGCATTTGCCCAGAGTTATTAGAAACCTGAGCTCCTTCTCTACATATGTGCAGGAAGGGCCAGCATGTTGCACAACTCTAGGGGCCCCATTCATCTGAGTAGATGAGACCAGGGTGTGAAGGGTGCCGGCTGGAGCCGGCTGCGTGCAGCCCTGAGTGCAGGTGCCGACAGGAAAGGCATGGTGGGTGGGGGCCCCTGCTTTTGGGGTCATTTATTACATAATTACTTTTAGAAACAGACCCTGGGCATAACCTTTGATATTCTGTGCCCTTGATGAACCAAATCATTCATCTTGAGAAGTATTTGGCCAACCCTGGCTTATGGCTTTTGCCCTCCAGCCACTAGCTTAGCCACAGCTTGACAGGGGTGAGGCCACAGCTTGTGAAAGATCAATCCAGAGAATTATCAGTTGTCTCTTAAGGTTGTCCTGAAATTGCTTGCAGGCCAGCCCTGAAGTTTAGGAACAGAATGTACTTGCATTTCTCCTTTTTATACCTTTCTCCTGCAAGTATTCCTTCCTGTCCTTCAATTGATTCTGGAGACTGGAATCCAAGTGAAGAAAATGAAAGGGGCTTTAGGTAAACATTCTAGAATATTTCAAAAGTTTCAGGGTTTTGGATTGAGGTTAGGGATGCGCCGCCCACGACCGAGGTTCCACGCTGCCCTGAAAAGAATTCTCTCTAGTCAGTCACGTTTCAGCCGTTAATCAGACATTTAACAAATGGCTGGTGCGACTATTAGATTGAATCCTTTGAACTTGCCATTTTTGTAAGTCAGAAATAGTTAAGTATTGGCGGTTTCCCATGGTCCTACCCAGAGTTCTCTGGAGAGGCTCAGAAGAGCAGGGAGCTGGGACCCACATGCCTGGTGCTGGGCTGGGCTTCTCACCTCGGCACCACCTGTGTGTGACATTGGGCAGGTCACCGCCCCCATCATTCTGCAGTTCGCTGCTCGGAAGACAGGCACGATGTGGTACCTCGTCGTGGGGTTGTTTTAAAGATTAAATATTTTCAGTTGTATAAAGCACTTAGAGCAGGGCCCGGCACACGGCTTGCTCTGTGTGCTCTTGTTATATAATGTAGTCATTATTATAAGACCTTCACAGTTCCTCCCATATCTGTGTGCCACACTCATTTAATATTTCTCTTTAAAGTGACTATAATTCTAAAAACTGAAATAACTTATTTTGTTGATTCTTAGATGCTTTGCTTTTTTTGTGTCTTATCATTTCTGACATTGGAATGTCTTAAAATCCATTGTGTGTCCTTGTTTAATTTTTTCCTTGCCACTCAAAGATGTTTGGTTGATGGTGTCTTAGCTTTGGTGAAAAAGGAGATTTTATCAAGAATTTGTGCTTATCTCTTCTAATTCATGGTAAAATGAACATATGTATACTTATGTATATGAACATAAAACATATGTTTTAAAAAGTCCGCCTGTCCACCACCTAGAATCCTCTGTGGATTTACTTAAGGGTGGGTTGATAGAAAGGACTTCCTGGGGCCTCCCTGGTGGTGCAGTGGTTAAGAATCTGCCTGCTAATGCAGGGGACACGGGTTCAAGCCCTGGTCCGAGAAGATCCCACATGCCACGGAGTAACTAAGCCCGTGTGCCACAACTACTGAGCCTGCTCTCTAGAGCCTGTGAGCCACAACTACTGAGCCCGCATGCCACAGCTACTGAAGCCCATGCGCCTAGAGCCCGTGCTTCTCAACAAGAGAAACCACTGCAATGAGAAGCCCAAGCACCGCAATGAAGAGTAAGTAGCCCCTGCTCGCCACAACTAGAGAAAGCCCACGCGCAGCAACGAAGACCCAACGCAGCCAAAAATAAATAAATACATTAATTAATTTAAAAAAAGAAAAAGAAAGGACTTCCTCTACTAAACATGGCTTGGAAACCAGCAATAAGCCATCCTTCCATTTGCCCCACTGACTACCTGCTGCGGTCCTAAAGGCTGGGCAGGATGGGGTGCAAAGGGTTCTTTTCATCCCTGGGACAGGAAAAGCACGTTGGCCCACCTGGCTGATGGGTGGTGGCTCTGTTCATTGTTGGAGCGTATCAAGTACCACAGAGATGGTCAGAGACAGGGATGTCCGCCTTGGCCAATAGTGCCTTCAAGTAGTGGGTGTGTTCTCTGCAGGCTGCTTTCTGGGATGGAAATGGGCTGGTAAAGTGATGTGGGAGGCCAACCCTGAAATACAAGGGACTGGACAGTGTGTAGTACAGATAAGGTGGGGAGGGGTGAGGGATACTTCCTGCTAATACCTGTAGATCTTCCTGTTAGCCGGAAGTGTCTGGTGACATATTTTAGATTTTCTGAGCAACCTTTGATTTTTGTTTCCTTGATTTTTTTTTTTCTTTTTTTAGCAGCAGCTTCTTGTATTGGATGAAATCCCGAGCTTCCTAGAAACAAAGAGACCTCCTGACTCTTTCCTTCCCTTTTCTGGGGCTGGTGTTTTCTTCATGACCGAGTGTGTAGCATGGAGAATTTTGGGAAGCTGATTTTGCCTTTTCTCCTCCAGGAAGAGAGGCATGTCTACAAAGCATGGGGCCTGTCTTTCAGTCCTTTGAAGTCATCTGCTCTACTGAGACCATTTCCCCACTAGCTTCTTGAACCTTGAGCTGAGCAAAAAGTTACTTAATCGCCCCCAAAGCAGTACGTGAGGTGCGTGTGGAGGGCTTCATGCATTCCTGCTTTAACTTTATCTGCCAGAGAGCTGAGAACCGAGTAAGGCACTCCTGCTTCTTAGACCTCTGGGCATCACAGGCCTCCTGTAGAGGGGGGTCTCCATGCCTTCAGGTCTGGGGGATGAATAGTCCCAGAAGGCTTTGGAATCATGCTGGGTCCATTCTGGAGGAAAAATAGGGCCTAACAGCCATGACTGCTTTTCACCCCAAAGTGTATTTAGCCCTGAGAGTCTCAGCAGCCAAGTGGGGTCCAGGGGCGCCAGGAGTCCCGAGGGGCACTTCCCCCTCCCAGCACATCTTGATTTGTTAAGAAGGAAGATTTGAATTAGGTCTAGAAAGGTAATGTGCATATTGGGCAGACCACAGGGCTTTTTGTTCAAGCCTGTCTGCATTTGGAAGAGAATTGTAGAGCAGTGTACATTTGTGTGTAGTGTCTTTGGTTTATGACAATTTTTGGTTTATTACAGTGTTATGGTTTGGAGCCAGGACAGTGCTTTCCAAATTCCATCTTTGGAGCCAGGACAGTGCTTTCCAAATTCTGTCTTTATCGAGGGGCTTTGCAGTTCTGAGATTCTGCTCTGTTGGCACCGGTTACAAGATAAGACTGACAGTCAAAGAATTCCAAGCTGATTATCATCTGGAGCCTCTCCAGCGTGGGATCCTTGGTCTGACTCTTCACTGTGTCACTCACAGCACCTGTCACAGTGCATGACACCCAGAGGGTGCTCAGTAAATTTAGTGAACGGGTTTATTTATATATTTTTAATAAATTTATTTATTTTATTTATTTATTTTTGGTTGCATTGGGTCTTTGTTGCTGAGCACGGGCTTTCTCTTGTTGTGGCGAGCGGGGGCTACTCATTGTGGTGGCTTCTCTTGTTGCGGAGCACGGGCTCTAGGCACGTGGGCTTCAGTAGTTGTGGCACATGGGCTCAGTAGTTGTGGCTTGTGGGCTCTAGAGCGCAGGCTCAGTAGTTGTGGCTCACGGGCTTAGTTGCTCCGTGGCATGTGGGATCTTCCTGGACCAGGGCTCGAACCCGTGTCCCCTGCATTGGCAGGCGATTCTTTTTTGTGTGTGTGTGATACGCAGGCCTCTCACTGATGTGGCCTCTCCCGTTGCGGAGCACAGGCTCCGGACGCGCAGGCTCAGCGGCCATGGCTCACGGGCCCAGCCGCTCCGCGGCATGTGGGATCTTCCTGGACCGGGGCACGAACCCGTGTTCCCTGCATCGGCAGGCGGACTCTCAACCACTGCACCACCAGGGAAGCCCTGAACGGGTTTATAAACTTACAGATTGCTTTCTGAGACCTCGTCCATTGCGCTGCATCCAGCAAGATCGTATACTGCCTCCCCCAGGTTGCACCACGTTTAGAGGCGGGAACCAATGTTTTTTCTCTGTCTGGCAGTGTGAAGAACTTTGGGATATGGGGTGGGGGAGCAGAGTGAAGAAGGATGCTTTGAAAAGCAAGTGACTCCTCTGTCTAGTTGTTAATAAGAACTGAGGCTCCAAGTCATTGGAATCAGTTTGGTCTTTGCTGAAACCAGTTGATCTACCAACAACTATTTGCCTACTATGCCGGCAATAAATCAGTAACTGATTGATCTGGCGATGGGTAAAAGTTGTTTTTACTTTTGTCTCCCTCAAATCCAAAGAATGACTAAAAAGTCATTTATTTTTCCTGTTGGGGAAGGTGTATGACCCAGTGACTCGGGGGCCTAGTTGGCAGAGGGGATCAGAGTGGCTGGTTTGAACGTGGGTCCAGCTGCCTCTGTGTCTCTTTGGATGTGTCGCCTCCTGAGCGCAGGCTCTTCCTCAACACACAGGGACAGTAATCTCTGTCATGCATACCTGCAGCGAAGGAGTGGATATGACCTTCATTAAGGGTTGTAAAGACTGGGTACCCCAAAGTGGTTGCTGCTCACGGGAAGAGAGGCATGTCTACAAAGCATGGGGCCTGTCTTTCGGTCGGGGGGGGGGGGAGAGGATGAAAGAGTGTCCCTTGTGGGGCACAGACTCCAGGAGCCTCAGACTTGTGACGGGCTGCATTTGGTGGGTACCAACTCATCCAGTTTGCTTCGTTTGGCCCATTTCCCAGTTTGGCTTCTCTCTTAGCTCTAGGTAAACAAGTCACTGTGTTCAAAACTGAATGACTTGCACCTGGTACATTTTGTCCTCGCATCTTATAGCAAGAGCTAAATGGTACCCTGGGAGCTTGGCAGGGTGAGTGCTGACTTCATCAGCAGAGAAGAACGCAGTCTCGTGGGAAGGCGAGGCCCTGGAGGAGAGTGCCCTTTCTGGTCTGGAATTTCTCACCAGTCACAAGTGCTCATGAAAATTACCTTTTGGTACTCACTCTCCCATCCTTCCCAAGGGAAACTGAGTAGCTTCTCAAGTATGTCTTACAACCACAGGGATGAGAATCCCGGTTTTGTTGAAAAACTAGACCTCAGAAACAGGAAGATACAAGCTGGTCTTTTTGGAGGACGAAGGAGATTCAGTTTACACAAGGCTCTGGCCCAGCAGCTCTGTGGCTCCCACATGGGAAGTGATCCCTTAGCTGTGGAACCAGGCAGCTGGAGGGACGCCATGCCCGCAGACTGCCACACACCCTGGCTAGTGCCACCTCCCCTCTCCTAGGGGAGCAGTGCAGTTCACAATGGAGACAAACCTCTGGCCTGAGTGGACCTCTTATATTGACAAATGAAGGTTATCCTCTTCTATGGATAAGAATATGCCCATTCGCCAAGGTGCATGCTTGCATCTAGAAGTAATAGTACCTAATTACCATATGCAAGTGCAATTTTTGTAAATAAAGAACTTGGCAAACAGTGGCCATTTCATATCATTTTTTCCACTACTTGGAAGCATTGAGTTATGGTTTCTGTCATGTAGTCAGTTTCAGGTAGAAAGTGGGAAGCCTAATTTGAATTATCTTCCTTGTCTACACTTGACCTGTTTTCTTTGGCCTAGGCAAGTAATTTTCAAAGTGTTCTCAGAAGTTCACCTTCATCAGAATCATGTTAAAATTCCTAAGTCTGTGTCCCAGCCCTAGAGACTCTGGCTGGGGTTCTGTGTATGGCTGGACCGTGCATTTTTTGTTTCTTTACAGTTCTTTCTTTGAGGTTAAAATTTGCATGGAATGAAATGTACAAATCTTAAGTGTTCTACCCTGTGGGTTTTGACAAATGTGTCCCCTTATGTAACTCAACCTTTATCTTTTTTGTCAAGATAAAGAACAATATGACCATCAGTCCAGAAGATTCCCTCGTGCCCCTTCCCAGTCAGTCCCCACTGGACTGTGCATCTAGCAGTGCCCCAGGGCTTCTTGTTAATAGTGGCTGAGGCCAGAGAGCCACTGGTAATTAATGAACTACAGTACAGCGTTGGAAGTTTGATCTAGCAGGAAGGGTTGGGGATTGGAGTTACCATCTGAATTCAAGGTTCTTGAATTCTGTAGATCTTGGATCCTATTGATAGGGACTATATTTTAAAAAGACATATTTTGGCAACTTGCTTAGGAGTTGCAGGCAACCTCTGGGCCTGCCTTGCTTCTCCCTTCCGAAATCAGGGTGTTTTCAGTTCCAGATGTGGCGTCTACATTGTTGCTTGCACTTTCAACTCCTTTGGGCTGTTTTAACAAAATACCACGGACTGGGTAGCTTATAAACAACCGAAGTTTATCATTCACCGTCCTGGAGGCTGGAAGTCTGAGATGTGGGTGCCATCATGGTCGAGTGAGGGCCCTCTCCTGGGTTACAGACTTCTTGTATCCTTGTGTGGCAGAGGAGTCCAGGGAGCTCTGTGGAGCCTCTTTCCTGAGACACTGATCCCATACGTAACTTTAAGCACCTCCAAGAGGCCCCACCTACTTAATACCATCACCTTTGGGGGTTAGGATTGCAACATAGGAATTCTGTGGGGAGACAAGCATTCAGACCATAGCAGAGCCCATCGCCTGTCAGGCTCTTGCAGGCTCCAACCCCTTCTTGGTGGGGTCCCCTGCAATTCCATGGTTAGGGTTTCCCAGCTACTGGTTCTTCTGCGGCTGTTCCCAGTCATCCTAAGTGTAGAAGACCAATGCCATTCTTGGCTTCTTCTTGGTGACTCACTTGAGTGCATCAGCTCCCTTTCCTTTATGATGTTGCTGTTTATTTTTCATAATATCAAGGTTTGTCATTTGATCCAGAGCCAGTGATTGACAACCCTCTACCCTCTCCATGGGGAGAGAATACACATGCAATAGTTAAGCTTAGAAGAGTCCAAACAGGGTAGGCGTTCAGAAGTGGGAGCAGTAATAGTGAGTGGAAGGGTTCTGGAAAGATCAAGCAGAGGCATTGGGGTTAGAGCTGGACCATGAAGAGTGGATGGAGCCAAGGAATGGGGCATAAGGACCTCCAGGTTACTTAGGTGAATTTATGATGACATCTTGCTTTTAGGTAGCATTTGGTACTCTTCGGTACTCATTACTTTTTCTTCTCCTTTCTAACAGCTCTGCGAATTAGATGTATGTATGTGAATCCTATGTATTGCTGAGAAACTGAGGTCCAGAGAGAAGAAGTGATTTGCCCAAGACTACCCAGTGAGATCACTGGCAGCCTGAGCTCTCCCTCTTGCTATCTTAAGTTTCCTGGGTCACCTGACCTCCCACTGGTCTCTGACCCCAGAACACCTTCACTGCTCGTTTCCTGTGGTGTTTTGTTTTATTTTGCATTGCCTGGTGCTGCCAAAACAAAATCTTTTTAAAACAGCATTTCCACTGTTAACCTGTATCATCAAACACATTTCTTTATCTTCTAGATTTGAGCCAGTCCTGACTTTAATTTGATACTTTTAAGATAACTGGAGGTGGACAGGGTAAGAGTGTGTTTGGGCTTTTGTTTTCCTTTCTTTCTTGAGATTGTAGGGGAGTATTAGATTTCAGAGTCTAAAGTTAACATAGCAGTCACTAGCCAGATGTGGCTTCTTAAATTTGAATTAATTAAAATTAAGTAAAACTTAAAAGTCCAGTTCCCTGCCTCCAACAGCCACACGTGGCTCACGGCTCCTGCATTGTCAGTGCAGGAACAGAGCTTGCCCATCGCTGCGGAAGGTGCTGTTGTTTGCCAGCCCTGGTCCACAGCCGCAGCCCCCACTGAGTGACTTCCCATGACCTCTGACCTTACAAGGAAGGCCCGGAGCACAGAAGGTGTGATAAAGCTGTCCGTGGCACTGACATGTGTTTAGGCCATGTTCTAGCAGTCTCTGGTTCAGTTCCCTAAAAGACACAAGCAGTCGCTTGTTTTTCACAGAGAGGGAAGACCTCTGACCTGAGTTGTACTGACTCCAGTACAAGTGCTCCTGTGGTTGGGCAGCATCCCACGATAGAATCTAGAATCAGTGTCCGTCAGGCCAGTGTGACCACAGGTTCCACATCCATGGATTGAACCAACTGTAGATTGAAAATGTTCAGTTGGGAAACAAAATTCCAGAAAGTTCCAGAAAGCAAAAAGTGAATTTGCCTCATTTTGGTGACTATTTAGCATTTACATTGTATTTACAACTGTTTACATTGTACTGAGTATTATAAGTAATCTAGAGATGATTTAAAGTATACGGGAGGATGTGTGTAGGTTATATGCAAATACTGCACCATTTCGTGTAAGGGACTTGAGCATCCTTGGATTTTGGTGTCCGCAGGGGTCCCAGAACCAGTCACCCGTGGAGACTGAGGGACAACTGTATTATCGTTTGTCCCATGTTTATATGTGGCCATATTACATGTGCTGTTAGTGGTGCGTATTTACACGGTTGTGTGTGGGTGGGTGAATGCATACGTGTGAAGATATCTGCCTGTGTTGGGAGAGGTATGGTGGGGAGAACAGCTGTAGCCAGAAACGCTCCTGTGCAGAGGAGCGAGCTGCCATGTTGCCGCCTCCACCCTTAAGAATGTTCTTTGTTGCCCGTCTCCGACTGGAATTTGGTTTGTACATACTTTGGGTTTGCAAGAATAAAAACCTGAATGCAGAGTTACAGGTAAGGGACTGGTCTTAGTTCAAGTGCATTGAGGTGAGTCATTTTACACACAGTGGCTTACACTGGGAGAGTCCTTTTGGAAGAGGGAGGCAAAGAGGGCTCTTGTGTGTCTCAGCATGTACACTGCCTCTGACGGGATGGTTAGACATCCCAAGAGCCCTGCTCTAGGTTTTAGTCTTTATTCTACCAAGATTAGGGTTTACGAAGCATGAAGAGCCAAATCCATACTAGCTGTCTAAAAAAGACGTTGTCTCATATTGGTTTTCATGGCCCGATTCTGAGCTAGACCTGAATCAGAAAAGGAAGGTTTTCTCTTTTCTCCCCTGGGTCATGATGTGTTTATGAATTAAAGCCCACTTACATAACTCAGTGTTGACGCTGGGATGCTTGTTACTTTGGGTTGGGTTGGAGAGCTCCATGGTAGAGTTGTTGACTCTCTTTTTAGGATGCTGTCTTTGTTTTTGCACCGAATTCAGCAATTTCCTTAAAAAAAAAACCAAAAACCCTTTTAATTGAAGTATTTATTTACCATAAACTAACCATTTAAAGATACAATATAGGGTTTTTTAAAAATTAATTGATTATTTATTTTTGGCTGCATTGGGTCTTCGTTGCTGTGCGTGGTCTTTCTCTAGTTGCAGCGAGTGGGGGGCTACTCTTTGTTGCTGTGCGTGGGCTTCTCATTGTGGTGGATTCTCTTGTTGTGGAGCATGGGCTGTAGGCGTGCAGGCTTCAGTAGTTGTGGTGCACGGGCTTAGTTACTCCACAGCATGTGGGATCTTCCCAGATCAGGCCTCGAACCCGTGTCTCCTGCATTGGCAGGCTGATTCTTAACCACTGCACCACCAGGGAAGCCCCCATTAGGGAGTTTTGATAGATGTATACACCTGTGAAACCAGCACCACAACCAACATTTTCATCACCCCTGAATGTTTCTTGTCCCTTGACAGTCCATCCCTTCCTCTGCCCCAGCCCCAGACAATCCCTGCATTCTGTCACTGTAGATAACCTTTTATTTTCTAGAATTTTATATTAATGGAAACATGCATTATGTACCCTTTTTTGGGGGAGGGGAGTAAGTCTGGGTTATTTTATTCAATGTGTTGATTTTGGGGTTCATCTATGTTGTAGCATGCATCAATGTTTTGTT
This sequence comes from Monodon monoceros, assembly GCF_005190385.1. NCBI lineage: Eukaryota > Metazoa > Chordata > Mammalia > Artiodactyla > Monodontidae > Monodon > Monodon monoceros. The sequence goes on along the minus strand of NW_021703765.1, from coordinate 65,318,973 downwards.
GCTTTTTATGGCCAGGTAGTATTCCATTGCATGAATGCACCAGATTTTATTTATTCATTTACTTTGTTGATGAACGTTGGGTTGTTTCCACTTTTTGGCTGTTACAAACAAAGCTGCTGTGGCTATTTGAGTACAAGATTTGTGTGGAAAAATGTTTTCATTTCTCTTGTATAAATACCTAGGAGTAGAATGGCTGGGTCACCTGGTAGGTGTATGTTTTACTTTATAAGAAACTGCCGAACTGTTTTCCAGAGTGACTGTGGCACTTTGCATTCCTGAAAGCAGTGCATGAGAGTTCCCGTTGCTCCATGTTGTCACCAACGCTTCGTATTATCAGTCTTTTAATTTCAGCCATTCTAGTGGGTATGTAGCAGTATCTTGTGTTTACTTTGCATTTCTCTGATGACTAATGATGTTGAGCATCGTTTCATATGCTTGTTTGTCATCCCTGTCTCTCCTTTGTGAAGTCTTTATTCAAATCCTTTGCCCATTTTTAATTGGATTGTTTTGTGCTTCTATTATTGAGTTTTAAGAGTTATTTATATATTCCGGATAGTAGTCCTCAGTCTTCTTTTGAGTCTCACAGTAATTTTGGTGTCTTTGTAGTAAGACAAGGCCCAACTTTCATTTTAGTGTTTAAAACTGAACTCCTTCCAAAACAAACCTATTCTGTCATTCTTCCTCATCTCAGCTAATAGCATTTCTATCCTTGGAGTCATTCTTGACTCCTGTCTTTCTCCCCCGCCCACATCCAGCCCATCGACAATTTCTGCTGCTCTACCTTCAAATTATATTCAGAATCCAACCACTTTTACCACCTCTACCCTGTTCTCACCCACCCTCATTTATCCTCTGGGTTCTTGCAGGAGCCTCCTAACTGGTCTCCCTTCATCTTACCTCCCACTTCCTGCCACTCTCCCCCACCCCATCTTTTTCCAAGTGCAGCAGCCAGAACAATCCTGTTAAAACCTAAGTCCAACCCTCTTGCTACTCTGTGGAGAATTTCCCATTGACTTATGAGGGCTTGTAACCCTCCGTGGTTTGGCCTCCTGTCCCCTCTCTCCCTTTTCTCCTGCTGCGCTCCATCCCCTGTGCTCACTGTGTTCTTCAAACATTCCAGACCTGCCTCAGGCTTTTTGCACTTGCTGTTGTTCCCTCTGTCTGGAATAACTTTCTTCCTCCAGGCGTGACTCTCTCCCTTACTTCCCTTTACGTCTTTGTTTAAATATCTATCACCTTTTGTTCAGTGTATATGTTTAATTTTGGATCACTTACATTTGTCCCCCAGTTCCAAACACCAAACAAAATTAAAGATGTAATTATGCTCAAAAACAAGATAAACATATCTGTAAAAAAACAAATACAAAGCAAAGATTGATGCTGAAGCCACAGCCCCGCTCTGCTGTGAGTCTGGAAATAGGCGGTGGAGCTGGGAGCTCCGCTCTGCTGGGGCAGAGGGAACTAAAAGTAGCCCATGAGCCAGACTCACTGCTGAAAACAAGGTCTGGGCTGGGCTGCTCCAGCTATGGAAGGAGGCTAAAAACATCCAAGACAATTACTGCTCAGGGTGAAGTCTAGGGCGGCGGGAAGAAACAGGCACAAGCTTGCAGCCCACTCATGGGCCAACATCACCTGGAGGCATGACTGAAGTTTACCTGTGTCACTGTGTGCGAGGGGTCCTGGTCTGTCAACACGAGACTTGTTCTAGGCTTGCAGATCCTGGGAGTAGTGACCACAAAACTGTGGGGCAGGGGTGGTACGGAGAAGACCTCCCCTCCCCAACCCTACCTCACCCCACTCCACGTCCTCCTGACCAACTCTGACCATATGAATTTACAAACCAAAATTCCAGAACACCTAAACTACTAAAGATAGCCAGCAAAATCAACAGTGAGAGATTAATTTGTTCAGGATTAAATGAAGAGAGAGCCATCTGATACCAAGTGTAAAATGCATGTTTAGAATTATCAGAGATGAAAGGCATTACAGCTAAAAGAAAATATGAAACACAACAGGCAGAAAGGAAATATTAATAGGTAGATATGAACAAAAACCTGTAAATGCTGGAAATGAAAAGTAAGCATCGAAATTTAAATCTTAATAAATGAAGCTCCACACTGGCCAAAGATGCAGATAGGATTAGTGAATTGGAAGATATGCAGAATGCAGGAGGAGGAGTAGAAATGTTTTGACAGAGTAGTTGGGCCACGTGGAGGGCAGACCTAAGCCTCCAACCCTGGTCTGATAGATGTTCTAGAGGAAGAGAGATGGGGCAGTGGCAAACAAGCACTATTCAGAAAGATGAAGGCTGAGAATTTTCCAGAAGCAAAATAAGACATGAATTTTCAGATTGAAAACACACACTGTGCTTTGTTTATTAACAAGGTGAATTAAAATAAACCCACAAGTCCACCCCTAGACATGTTGCAGTGAAATAGCCCAATGTAGGGATAAAGCCAAAATCTCCCAAACCACCGAAAGAGAGAAGGCAGGTAATCTACCAAGGAGCGGCAGTTTTAAGGTAGTCTTTTTTTTCTGACCACATCCTACTTCATCATCCTAAATGCTAAGGCAGTAGGTTATTGTTTATGCCCTTAAGCAGCCACAGATTGCCTCATTGAGCGGGAACTGGGACCTGTGTTCAAGTGGCCACCCTCTGCTACACACTGTATCTGAAGATGTACGAGCTGGGGTGTTTCTTGCCATATTTTATAGACACAGAACCTCGAGGCCCAGAGGGTCTAAATGACAATGACATGTTCAAGGCCATGGCTGTAAGAGACCGAGTTGAGGCTGTGACCCAGAGTCCGTGCTCTGTCCACCTCTCCTCAGGGTGGTAAGTCAGCTAAGCAGACGTCCTGGGCGATCTGGAATTATTTAGTTCTCCAGGCTAAGGTGTAAGTTAAAGTTCTCTTGCTGGGCTCCTATTGTGGCAGGTGATCTTTCTTGCCAGGGCTTCTGGCTGTGTGTCCGCTGCATCCTGGTGAAGGAGAAGGGAAGACTGGCTGGGTACCCTCCTGTGCTGACACACAGACTAAACACCTGGTGTAGTCCCTGCTTCTTTGGCCGCCTCCCAGTGTTGTTTTTTTTTAAATGACCTATTTCCTTTATTAACTTGTTGCTGGACCAAGTTGGTACACTTACGATTTGCTATTATGTGTTACTTTTTTCTTCAGGTTGGGAAAGTTGACATAGATTGGTAGTTTTTTTCCTGCCAAGGTATTTTTGGTACCCTGTTGAATTTCAGACGTTTAATTTTTTTACACCTTTCCCCTTCATTTAGACAAGGACCTAAGAGCTTTGCAGAGGTAGGAATTAGGTTTTTGCCACTCAGGGCTTTGGGAAAAATATTTGAAAGTAGACAGGAGACATGCTAGGGAGATCACTGATTTATGGAGTGGGTAGAGTGTGCTTGAGATGGGGGTGCTATGGGTGGATTTCTTATGTAATAATGTCATCCGGTTTATGCTTTCTTAAGAAATCAAGGGATTGAGATGTGAAACAATATATAAGATACTTGGGTATTATGAAATAGTATTCCCCTCTCCTTTCCTGCAAAATGTGACCACCATCTTGAATTTGGTATTTTTACTTCCATTTCTACATCTATCTTACACGGGTCCAGTGTTTGGCTGAATTATTGTGAATGCTTGCATATTCCTAGATTTGGACCTTTGGTTTGTGGAGGCAGAGGGTCATGAAGCTCAGTTTGTCCTTTTTAACCAGGAACCTATTTGATTCTGCTCTACTCCCCACCCCCCATCACTTATCACTTCTGCAGTCTCTTGTTATCTACATCCCTACCAAGCCTTCTCTTTTTCTCATTGTTTGTTTGTTTGTTTAAACTCAAGGTTAATCAAATAACTAAGAGGGTATCAGGACAGGCACCATTCTAAGCACTTGGATTAGATAAAACATGTTACTTTCTTTTCAGCACCAAGAAGGTAATGGGAATATATTTCATGTCTACTATGGCAGGGTGGTAAAGGCTACCCGGGTTTAAATCCCAGCTCTGCCACTGACTTGGGTGTGACCTTGAGCAAATCACTGAACCTCTTCTTGGTTTCCTCATCTATAAAATGAGAATACTAAGAATACCTACCTCAAGGCTGTTAGGATCAAATGAGTTGACACCTATAAAACTAGAAAACCAGTGCCCAGAACATGGCAAGACACAATAAGTGTTAGCAGCTATTATAATCACCGCTCTGGAAGTTTAACATATGTTATCTCTAATCTTTACAACACCCTTATAATATCAGTTCACCGAACTGGATAGAGACCCTTGAAGACAGAGACCCACATCAAGTATAGTTTTTTGTATCAATTTTACACACACACACAATTTTACACATGGCCTTGCCCTCGCTTTGAAACACCTTAAATACAGGTTTCTTTGTATGTGAACTCAGAGTCCATCTGGTTTCGTTAGTTGGTAGCCTTGAACTTAAAACCTACAAAAACCTGTCCGTGAGCCTGACACCCAGGAACAGAGTAGTTCAGTACTCCGGGAGCTTGTTCCTGCTCCGCTCCCCAGCATGGCAGTCACTCCCCTGGGGCCCTAAATGTTGGGGTGTGAGGGCAGTAACATGAAGCAAAGGGTCTCAGTTAAAACCCAAAAGTCCAGAGAGCCTTTTTAACCATCCGTCTCTGGCATCAAATGCTGGGCGCTGTGCTGAACGTTCAAGGTACCCTATTGCTGATGAGCAGGGTGTAGGGAGTGGCGTTAACAAGGTTGGCCAGGCAGAGCAGACCCAGCCTGGGTTGTGACCTCCCTGGTCCACTCTTTGAGAGAGAACTTTAATAGCAGACGTAATAAAGCACAGGTGGCATAATGAGGTGAGGAATGGGCAAGAAACTGTCCTAGCTTGTGCTAATAGTGCCTGAGACCTAGTATTGTCTCCAGGGAGCCCGAACCACAGCTCAGACATTATCTCATTAATCTTCCCAAAACCCCCATGGGGTAGGCAGGTGGCAGGCATTCCCTTTGCTCTCAGGATCAGAGAGAATGGGGCCCTTATATGACTCACCCAAGGTCGGGTGAGGGTGGCAAAGCGCAGCATATAATTTATTGCTTTTAACACTGTGGTTTCCTCTCCTCCCTAGCCCCCTGCCCCTGTTATTAACAGACTACACAGGACTATTTTAATCAGGCGATTTTCATTAAGTGACCCTTTCTGAAGCGCTCTGGTTTGGAAACTCACCAGTGCAGTTACAGAGAAGCAAGGACGGGATGGGGGTGAATCTGTAGCCTGTGGGTGTAGCTAGCGAGTCATCGAGGAACTTGAGGTGCCCTTCCCCTCCCCACGGGCTCTTGCCCCCATTCTGGATCTATCACTGGTGTCCTGCTTTCCTGCATTCTTGCGATAGGTTTCTTGCTTGGGTCCATGGTCTTGGGCATGGTGAATAGGAGTAGTTCTATTTCCACCTCACTCTGCTCTCACCGATCTCCTGTTATTACTCTTTTCATGGTGACACTGCCCTGGCTAGAGCCCTTTCCCTCTTAGGCACTGTGCCCTAATACAGTCCCCTCACCCCCAACCTTGGAATCCTAATTTACCGAGTGCATTGGCTTGTGCCATCTAACTCGGGTGATGCAGGCGCTGTCCCTATTTTACACACGAGGAAACTGGACCTTGGGGCTGTGTTCTTTTCAACACGCCATAATTAGAGTCTTGCCCTACTCTTTTTTTTTTTTTCTTTTCTAACTGGCCCTTTATTTGCATTAACTCTTTCACTAGCAGCTTTGTTGAGATATAATTCACACACCATACAATTCACCTATATGAAGTGTACAGTTTAGTGGGTTTTAGTATATTCACAGAGTTGTAGACCATCACCACAATCAATTTTAGAACATATAAATCATATCAAAAAACAAACCCTGTACCTTTTAGCTCCTACTTCCCTATCCTTTCATTCCTCAACCCTCCAGCCTTATGCAACCACTAATCTATTTTCTGTCTTTATAGATTTCCCTATGCCGGACTTTCATATGAATAGCGAATAGAAGATGTGGACTTCTGACTGGCTTCTTTCACTCAGCTTAATATTTTCCAGGCTCATCCACGTTGTAGCACGTATCAATATTGTTCCTTTGTGTAGCCAAATGATATTCCATTGTTTGGGTATATCACATTTTGTTTACCGATTCACCCGTTGATGGACATTTGGGTTATTTCCAGTTTTTTGGCTGCTATGAATAATGTTACCATAAACTTTCAGGTACAAGTTTTTGGGTGGGGGCAGGGAGTGTATTTCTAGCAGATGGTGAAAGGATTTTTAGCTTTGTTTTTGTTTTGAGTGTTTTTCTCTACCTGTTTTGCGTGTGTCAAAGGAAGGAACCAAAACCATGGTGTAACTTCATAAAGTATTCCTTTGATCAGGTGGCCTCTGGCACAAGCTCATCGTGTCGGGATGACCGACGCTAGACTGCTGTCATCATCCATTAGGATGGTGTTTATTGCTGATTCCACACTGCTTGCCGGTTTATCATACTTTCCTCTCATGTTTTCTTGCTGAGCCCTTGCAGGCAGCCTGTGCTGCTTGGCCAGCACAGGCTCCCAGTGCCTGGCTGTCCTGTCCAGCACCCACGGAACGCTCTGTCCAGGGTGTGCTCAGCTGCTGGACCATTCTGTGGTGGCGTGTTGCTGTGGGGAGGAGCACATCTGTTTGCAGATGCGTGTCACTACCTAGTAATGCCGTTTGTTACTTTTAAACTGTGTTGTACATAGAGCTGATTTATATGAAAAAAGCCCTGGTGAGCTTCAAATTTCCGTCACCTGTTGTGTCAGCAAATGCACATACATTTTAGATTTTTTTTTTCAAATTACTGATCAAACAACAGTGGGTCTTAATTACCTTTTCTTGTCCAGTGTCCGGCACAGGGTCAGTGCTTAGCAAATATTGGTTTGGATGAATACTAGAATCCAAAAAAGGAAAGTCTCCAGCTACCCTTACTCTCTAAACCCATCAACTTTTAAAATTCTTTGTTTCCTTGCGGTTTTCGCCCATCTGCAGATGGTATTTTTAAATAGGTGTTGTTTTGCACATATGCTTAAAATTTCATACATGGTACTTTTTATACCATGTTATCTTCATCATTATCCTCTTATAATTATATAATATCCCATAAATTATGCACATTGTTTTGTTTGATTATATAGTCTTTGGGAAGACATTCTTATTTTCTTTCACATTTTCATAGTTTGGAGAAGGACTGCTTGAAGATTTTATCATGGAAAGTTACTTCTTTGTTTTATTTATTTATTTCATTTGTTTTTGACTTAGTTTTAGGTTACTTCCTCAGGATCTGCTCTAAAAATGGAATTATGGGGGAAAGAAAGTCATAGGATCTTGGGTTTGTTTCATATTGATAGATTACCCCAAACTGAGCCGATTTGCAGCGTGGCCAGCCAGGTGTGTCCACATACACCCAGCAGCCCATACACCCAGTAGCATTGAGTTACGTTGGTGATTTTACTGTGCATTCATCAGCAACAAGGTTGATGGTCTTTCTGTTTTCTTACTGTAAACTATTTATATATATCCCATAACTGTCACTTCATTCCTTTCTGTTACTGATAATATGGAGAAGTTTTAAGAATATATTGCTCTTTCCGCCTCCTTTGTCACTGTCTAGCTTGTTAATTGTCCTGAAGGACTTCCCTTAACTCGAGTTGCCTCACTGATTCTCAGAATAACTTACGGACGGCCAAACTGAGCTTTTCTCTACATTGCTATCCACCTGTCCCAACAGAATTTATTAAGTGAGTCCTTTCTGCATCCTTATGTTGTCCTGGTTTTCATCATAAGATCTTTTAAAATTTTAAATATGTTTTTGGAATTTCTTTTCCACTTGTTCTATTTTTCTAGTTCCAGACTGGCATCATGTAGTTTTATTGATTTTGTGGTTTTATAGTATTCTTTTTAAATCTGGAAGAATGAGAAGCCTTCTTTACCCTTTCCCCTCCAACATATTTCTTCTTGATTTAATAACTGTTTTGTGTGTACAAGCACCAAATCCTTACCTTTTTATAATAAGAACAATCAAGTGTCCTTTATGATGTTGCCTTGTAATTTAAAATAAAACTATGTCTGTGAATTTCTATGTAGAGCTCAATACTTGTCATCTGGTAGCTGTATGTGTCACTTTGAGTCATTTAAAGAATAGATTTAGAATTAAATTTTGCTTAACATTTTCAGATGGTTTCCTATCGGCTATTGGATACTTTTTTTTTTTTAACAAAACTTAACCTATGAAACATCTCCTTACCTACTTGGAATTGGAAGTTCTAAGTGAAGGTCTGTAAAGTCAGACATGCGATATACACAGGGCCGTATCTAAGTTTCAACATGATTATCTGACAAAATGCAATTCAGGGGATGGGAGATATTCAGGTGAGAAGGTAGATTTGAAATACTTGCTGCTTTGCCCAGATTCCGACAGGCAGCTTCTCAGTTCTTTTGGTACCAAGAACAAGAGGAACCAAACAGGGTAGAGACTGTTCTTGGTTTTTCTCTAAAAAGTGACACCCACTGCGGAAGACAGTGTTCGGAAGACCAGACCCCTCAGCGAAGAAATGCCGGTTTTAATCCTCAGGCAATTCCCATTTGGATGTTTCCAACAAACAGCAGCAACAGCCAGCTCCTTTTCTGTGTCTGGGGTCCTTTCCGTTCCCATTGCTATGACAACGGGGGGAAAAAAACTGTGTTCGGGTACCTCTGGATTCTAGATCCAGAAAAAGGCTCAGGCTGTTTGTTCAAAGAGCAAAAGAGAGTTGTCTGTTTCCTTGTACGTAGAAGAGAAAAAATAATCCTTATGATTCAAGAGAAAAATGGGTGGAGCTGTCCTTTTCCATTCTTTCACATAAATTATAAGTCTTGATTCCAGCCACCACACCTTTTAAGAAAAGGTCCAGGGCTGTTGTTTCATGTGAAACTCTGTACCACAGTGACACCCTACCCTGGTCTGCGGCGGCAAAAGGACAAAAGGAAGGAAGTTTCCCTTTTAAATCCCCAGGAATTTTTTGATGAGATAATATTACAGAGTGAAATGTCTCTCCTCCTATTCGTTCCGTGTTTGGCTCCAGTGTAACAGTAACCCACTTAGAAGCAGGCGGCCCTTTTGAAGTTATTTTAAACTTCCAGCAGAGTGTGGAGATATTGTAGCCTTGGATAAGAGCACCACCAGCCCCGGTTTCAGTTTTGCCCTTTCAGGCGTGTGGAAAGTGCCCCAGTATATCTCCAGGATTTTGTACTGAAAGCTTCTTAAAGAGCTGGTCTTGGTTTCAAAGCTTGGCTTGATGTCCTATACCCAAGGGAACGTAGTTCTGTTTCTCCAGATACTTAACCTTGTCTGACATAGTCTTTTGGCTTTGAAGTTCCCGTAGAGTCTTTGTCCATTAACAAAACAGTGAAATCATGATAGCCAACCTCATTGGGCTCCGAGAAATTTGAAGAAGGTCCATCTTCATGTTTCAGCGTAAAACCAGATGCTCGATACCTGGCACTGATGGTGGCCAGGACTCTGCCCTGCTTATTGTTAGCCATTTTGCCCGAGCAGCTCCTTGTTTGGAAATGCAAGGACGTTGTTCAGCACCCCTTGTAGAGGTTATAGGATCTGTCTGTGTCTGGGAGAAAACTGGGGCTCCCTAGAACAATCACCCTGGTTGTTGTGTCTGCCACCTCTGTAACTCTCAAATCCACATCACACTCTGGTGCCCCCTGGAAGTTATTTGGCTTATGGGGGTGGTGAGGGCTGCTGGTTCCTTCTTCACCATTCTCCCTGAATCATCCATGTGCTGTGTTCCAGCTGTCCCCAGCCCAGGGCCTGGGGCCTCCCAAGCGTCGTCCCAGGCAGTCCTCCAAGTCCATAGTCCTGTGCAGGTTGCCTGTTGGGGTCTCTCTTTGGCCTGATGGAATGCTTCCCTGCAGGACCCAGAGAATCTGCTGGAACACCCGAGGAAGGGGACATTTGTCCAGCAGTGCCTACGAAGATCTTAACCAAAATAAAGCACGTATATGTTTACAGAAGGGAAAGAATACTTCATGGCTTTTAATTGAAAGAGCGTTCCTCTGGTGTACCCTTTGCCATCCCTGATTGCTATTCTCAGAGGCAACTACTTTCAGTTATTTAGTGGTTTCTTCTGCCGTTCACCTCTGGGAATATTTCTAAATTTCTGTCAATAATTTCTAAACCTGCTTATACTGCCTCATATTTTTAGCCCATTTATACATTTTTCAACTTCCTACTCTGGAAGATGGCGATTTTGTTCTCTTAACCCCCTCATCCCTTCCCCTGCCCGGCCTTTCCACCTCCCCACCCCCATACACAAATTTCCCATCTCTGCATTTTCCCAATGTAGTTATATCACAATCAATGTTTAGATAAGGATTTACGTTATTATGGCTGTCAGTGTTCCCAGCCAGGCCATGCATGCCATACCCTGCTTATGGTTTACAATTCTGGTGTGACTTTTTGTTTTTTTTCTGGAGTTAATAACTGTCGCCCCCACCCCATTTACTTTAGTTTGCTATCTGATTATCACATTTCATTCTCCTGTTTGGGACTGTAACACTTCTCAATACTGTCAGTCCCACTGGGTGATGACTCAGGTTGTTGTTATTTGTTTACTTATTTGGGGAGCTCTCCTGCAGCCCTCATCCTTCTGACCCCATCTGGGCTGGTCGCCTGGCAGGCTGGTGGCATAGCTGTCCTCCTGGGATTTCCCTCTATTTTTCTTCTCTGTTGGATTCTCTGTGCCCTGGATCCCATGCCTGCCTCTTCCTCGGTTTATTCCCTTTGTTTTCTCGGAGCTGACAGCAGCTTCTGAGATCAGACAGGGGCCAGAAATGTTGAGGTTTTGCTTTTTAGGGGAGGAATCCTCTATTCCTCTTCCCCCTCCATCACCCTCATAAAGCACTGTTGTGGGCCTGCCTGAGTGAAGGGCAGTGGCATTGTGTTTTCTGCACATGGAGAGTGTTACCTGCCTCTGCAAGCCCAGCTGCTGAGACCAAGAAGGAACAGCCTTTGCTCCTGTGCCATTCCCAGTAAATCTTGAGATTGCCGGTAAAGTCCTGGGAATGTGTTTGGTGACTTGGGGATCAGAGCTGAGATGCGGCAGCAGGCCTGTCTCCAGGCTGAGGGCTGGAGACACCCAGCGGTCATTTATTGAGCACCTATTGGGCACAAGGCTCTCGGTGGGGTGAAAGGGGACCTCTGGGAAAGACTCCTTGTAGGAGCAGGTACCCATCCCAGAGGAGAGGCTGAAGGAACTGTGCTAAGCACCATGTAAAGCATTTGGGAATGTAGAGGTGGAAGCAACTAGCTATACTGGTGCATTCAAGAAAGCTCCATGGAAGGGCTGACATTTAAACTGGTCTTGAAGGACAGAGAATTCTAGGCAAATGCATGAAGGGCAAGCAAACGTGACGTGTCAAGAGAAAGTGATGAAGGAGAGGGCTTTCCCACTGATTGAGCGTCTACCATGCAACTAAGATTATATATTTTATCTCATTTAATCTGCACAGCACCCTGTTGAAGTGGATGGTACTGTCCCCATTTTACAGATGAGAAAATAGAGGTTTATAGAAATCAAGTCATCTGCTCAAGGAGGTATGCCTCATAAGAGGCAGGTTTCAAAACATGGTTACATGATTCCAAAGCTCTCATCCTCTCCATCCCCCAAACACCCCTCAGAACAAAATCAGGAGTAAGACAGCCAGAGGCACCGCTTCTTACTGTCAAACCTCCCGATAGAGGACTAACTGGGAATTTGCCTTCAATTGACTTAAGCCAGGATGTTGACATCCTGAAGTTATTCTGAGAGCACAAGACCAAAGTTATAACTTAGGACATATCTTCTGTTAAATCCTCACACTTTAGTGTGGCTTGTTAATTATTGGCATTTTTCTTCTCCGGACCTGCCCCAGGAGTTTTGCTTATCTTCTCATTTCAGGCTGTCCTTCTCCTCCTTCAGTATTCTCTGTCCAGTGAGTTTTTGTCAAGTTTTGTCAAGCCCATTCTAGGTTTCTGAGTTTGTTTTTTCCTTTATGTTTTCATTAGTAGTTCTTTCTGACAACCCTGAGTTCTTACACACAATTTAGCCATTTTTTTTCTTCCAGTTTTGACATACAGCACTGTATAAGTTTAGGATGTAGAACATAATGATTTGACTTAACATACATCATGAAATGACTATCACAAGAAGTCTAGTGAACATCCATCATCTCATACAGATACAACATTAAAGAGAGAAAAATATATTTTTTCCTTGTGATGAGAACTCAGGATTTACTCTCTTAACCATTTCATATGTAACATACAGCAGTGTTCATTATATTTATCATGATGTACATTACATCCCTGGTACTTATTTATCTTATGTCCTGGAAATTTGTACCTTCTGACTACCTTCATCCAGTTCTCCCCACCCCCAATTCAGCCATTTTTAACCTTCTTAAAAATATGAAGGCAAAAACTTCTTAAATTTCAAACATCTGACCAGGTAAACCTCACACACCCAAACATTTTAAGAAAATAAACTCAGAAATTCCTATAACTGTTAATTGCTTATGTGCCACATTAAGTTCAAAGTTAACATGCTTGAACATCATTCATTGAAATCTCCTAAGATTAATTTTGCACACACAGGTCTTATGTGTAGTCACTGCCTATATGTCACTGGCTGGTGTCAGCATGTACGAATTCACAAGTGTGGTTTTCATGTGATGACTGTCTGGCAGCAATGTCTCACTGAATATTTAGAATATATGTGTTTCATATGTTGGAGGTCCTCATTCTCCGTAGATGACTGTGATCCAGAAAAGGACTTTGGGATCTTTTTAGGTTAAGGGCTACTATTTCTCAGTAGACAGTAGAAAGATTTGGTTGGGGCTTTATCTTGAAACGTGGAACACAAAATAAGTTTGTATTTGAATTTAACAAGTTAAATTATAATTGCAACTTTGTTCTGATTTCTGAGAACAAAGAGCAAATCCCCTGTTGGCAGTGTTGGGATATTTCCAGCAAAACTGTCTGAGAATGTGGATGTGACATCCTTCTCTTACGTTTGACTCCAGCAGTAGGAACACCCAAAGTCATTTTTCCAAAAATGTTAGAGAACTCTCTCTTTTCCCAAAGTTCTGTCTTAATCCTTTGATCATTCTCCATGGAAGCCCCCATGTGGATTTCTTCTTTAATCCTTAGCTAGATTGTTTGCCATTTGCTTTGAGTGGATCCTGTTGTTGACTAATATGACTTTGGTGGACTCTGTTATATTTGCATCATTGGCTGATTTGCGGTTCTAGTTTGCAATTTATCGACATGGTCTAGTCACTCTGTCATCTGATAGACCAATTAGCAAGAGGTTGCTGTAAGGATTAAACAAGATAAAATACATAAACAGAGTAACATAGTTGATGCTCAATTAACAAGAAAGCCCTCTCCTTCACTTTCCCCAGATTTGGCATATTCGTTTGCATTTTATGCCTTTGCCTAGAGTATTCCATCCTTTGACACAGGTCAGTTTATGAGTGAATATTTTCATGTTATGGCTTCCCTATAAAACATTCTGCTGAGCTCATAACGTGGAGCCCTTGGGAAAAGAGAACCCCAGGGCGTAAATGTTTGGAGACCTAGGGTGGCGGGCATTTCTGGAAGCTGATGCTGTCATCGGGGGCGAGCTGAAAGAGACCTGAATTGTACAATATTGGTAGGTGAGTCAGAGAGGCCAGTTACACTGGAGACGTAGCTGAGGTTGAATTCACAACCCCAGTGGTTTGGACCTCTGGAGATACAGACTGGAATAAGGAACTCAGAAGAGAAGAAACTCCGGAGTGGAGCTGGGAAGGGGGAGGATGGTGAGGTCGGTTTTGGATGCTCTGAGATGTGATTTTGGTGGCCCTTTACCCTCCCTGGGAAAATAAACCACCCATGCCAACCGATTACACCCACCAGCACTTGAGAAAAAATTCCTTTTGGTTTTTAAATCTTTGATCCCCGTGCAGAAGTCAACACCCTTGACAGGGCTGACACTTTGAGCTGCTCACAGGCACCCCAGTGACAGCGGATGCTTTGAAAAGGGGTCTTGGGGCCAAGGAGGGGGAGGGCCCCACATGGGGTGCGGCCCAGGGTGCTAGGGGGACCTCAGCGTGTGTGAGGCTCACACAGTTGGGATTTCCAAGTGCTCCGGACGCCCTCTTGCCATGCCTCCCCTGGCCACGTGTCCTGCTCCACAGCTCGAGCCTCAGCCTGGTCTGCTAAGGGCCTCAGCTTCTACTCCTGCTTCTGTTGCTCTGGGTTCACAGTCCCGCCCTCCTCCTCCTCGCGCCCTCCCAGGCCCCCCCTTCTCTCCAGCCGCCCCGCACCGTCCCTCCATCTCCTCCCACTGCAGCCTTTGCTCTTCGCATCACGCGTGTCAGCGTTTGGCTCGGATCACATCTACTTTAGGTTCATTTCTTCTCACGCGCGTACCTGTGCTCTCCCTAACTTGGCATTTCTCGGAGTGTGTCCCATGAAACAGTGTGAGCATATTAAACACAAAATGGGTTGATCATCAACGGGTAGGAAACGCTGGTTTTAGCAAAGGTTAAAACCCTTTTAAGTTATTTAAACCTTAGGCCTCTGCAGAGCTTTAATTTCCAAATGTAGATCCCGAATCCCTATGTCCTGTTCCTCAGCATTAGTTGCGTGTGCAGGAACCCATTTATCATCGTGCAGGGCTAGTATTCTGCAGGACACAGTTTCCCGAAGGGCTCTGGTGGTTGGCTTAGGCTCAGGAAGTGTGGAAACCGCATCGTCCTACGCTGTGGATTCCCATGTTGGCTGAGGACAGTCATTTCTGAGTAAACTCTTTTTTTAATTTATTTTTTATGTTTATTTATAATTTATTTTGGCTGCACTGGCTCTTAGTTGCGGCACGCAGGATCTTTTAGTCGCAGCGTGCGTGCGGAATCTAGTTCCCCAACCAGGGATCGAACCTGGGCCCCCTGCATTGGGAGCGTGGAGTCTTACCCACTGGACCACCAGGGAAGTCCCTGACTCTTGGGACTTTTTAAAAAAACGTATTTATTGTGGTAAAATCGATACAGAATTTACCACTTAAGCCATTTTAAAGTATACAATTCAGAGGCATTTAGTACATTCACAGTGGTCACCCATCCGTTAGTATCATCTGATGCCAGAACATTTTATCGCCGTAAAAGGTCCCCTGTACCTATTAAGCAGTCACTCTCCGTTTCCCCCTCCCCCAGGCAGGCATCCACTAATCTGCTGCTGTCTGTTTCTATGGATTTGCCTGTTGTGGATATTTCATATCAGTGGAATTATACAATATATGGCCTTTTACATCTGGCTTCCTTCTTCAGTAAAGTTTTAATACAAAGTCTTAGACCTGCATGATTCCTCTGCTTCCCTCGACGCAGCTCTCTATCACTGACCAAACCCTATATAGGTATAAGTAACAAAAAGCACCTTTCCCTCTGGAGACCTCCAAGGCACGTGGCCAGGTTAAAAATATCACGGAACACTGTAGAAAAGTGTCAGTAGAGGGGCTGCCATTGACGTGACTTGACCTGGGATTCAGGAAGCTGACTTGAGCCCGGCTGGGAGGCACTTCCTGGAGGGTCAGAAGTACCTGGCTCTTGGCACGACTGGCTTATTGCCCTTGCCCATCCTCTCCAGTTGGAGATCTGCATTTCAAGCCGCTCATCATTTAATAACCATCGAACATCCTAAAGTGGGCTGAGTTTTTCAGGGGCAGCTGGAGGGAAGCTGTGCCATCCACTGCACTGCAGGACCCTCCTTGGTCCTTTGGGCAGACTCTTGGAGCCTGAAGGCTGGTGCAAAAATCATATGTCGCAGGCTTCCCCATCTCAGGTCCTGCAATTCCCAGGGCAGGGTTATCCTGTGCCCGCTACGAAGACAGCTGCCGGCCACCCCTTGAGCTTGCGGCGCTCACCCTTCCTTGTGGGTCCATTGACTTGCCAAGGATCTCTGCCCTCTGGGCTGCTCCCTCCCCTCCTCCGCTCACTCATCCTCTCCAGTCCAGGGCCACCATTGCCAGAAGGTGCAACCCGCCTGCCTCAAATTACTGTTCTTGGTGCGCCGCTTTTCCAAAGAACCTGTGGTGCTGTCCTGGTATCCACATGCCTTCCTGATTTTTGAGCCCGTCTCTCTCTTCTTGGTGTCGACTGTGTCCCCCCATGCTGCTCAGGTAGCCTCTCTTCTCCCCCTAAATCCCTCAGCTCCTCGTCCCCGGGCGTGGATGGCCGCCCGTCCTCTCCCCTGCCCCGGACCCGTCCAGCTCTCCCTTTGAAGCCCAGCTCAAGACTCAGCTGCAACTCTGGCCACCTGCACCAAACTCACATTACACTCCCACACCACCCAGTTCAGAGCTGGCAGGCAGCCTTTCTTTACAGAGATTTGTACCTCTTAGTCTTTTCTCCCCAGTCAGGTGACCAGCTCTCAGAAGAAGGGACAATAAAGTTAAGCAAGTGGAGTTGGAAGGTACTGGACTGTGAATTCAAGGGCCAGGCCACCCCGGGGGCAGCCAGTTGCTGGCTGTGTTGTCTTGGAAAAGCTATTTATCTTGAACTTCTCATCCTAAAATGAGTGGGGGATAAGGAGGTTGTATTAGTTTCCTATTTGCTACTATAACAAGTTACTACAAACTTAGTGGCTTAAAGCAACACAAACTTAATCTCTCATAGTTCTGGAGGTCAGAAGTCAAAAATGGGTCAGCAGGGCTACGTTCCTTGTTGAGGGTCTAGAGAGAATCCTTGTCTTTTCCAGCTTCTGGAGGTGGGCTGCCTGCATTCCTTGGCTCATGGCTCCCACCTCCATCTTCTGAGCACATTGCTCCAACCCCTGCTTCCCTGGTCACATCTCTTCTGTTTCCACGATTCCCTTTTTTCCTTGTAAGGACCTTTGCAATTACATTGGGCTTACCCAGGTAATCCAGGATATCAAGCTTAATCACATCTATAAAGTTTCTGGTGCCTTGTAAGGTAACGTATTCACAGGTTCTGGGGATTAGGACATAGATGTCTCATGGGCCATTATTCTGGCTAACACAGTGGATTCTTCAGTCTCTTGTATCTCTAATATGCCATGACTCTAAAGACATATTTCTTCCAGCTATTTAAAGAGTTTAGCACCGTGCTAGACTCCTTCACGTCTCGGTAGGTTAGGTTTATCCACAAGGACTTCCTCTTCTCAGATGGTTATTAGGGATTCTGGGGTCTGATAAAACTCAATACTAGAACTGTGAGCGCAAGCCATAGTACCATTCTGTGTTCAGGCTTCCACTAAATGCACTTTTACTAGTAAAAATTTGACAGTGCTCTCCTACCTATCTTTGATTTTGTGTTTTGCAAATTTTGAAGAAACCTCAAAGAATTTCATCTGTTTTCCTGTAACCAGGGGTAGCCTTTAAACAGCCTGTTAATTATCCTGGTGATTCCGCTGTATGTCTAATGGTCTCTCCATAAATTCCTGAATGTGTTTCGAGGTCCTCTTGCATCAGTTGAAGTAAATGTGTTGTTAAGGTCTGGAAGCCAAATAGTTTTGGATGCTAACCTAGCTCGTCTCCTCTGTAGCTGCCACTGAATGTTATGGTATTTCACAGCCACCTAGACCGGGATTTATGTGGGAGTTACGCTATCTCTCTTTTCCTACATCCCATTGGGTGGTGTCCACCTTAGGTGACCACTGCTTACAAAGCAGTGAGAAAGCATCTGCGAAGTCTATTTGTAGTGGCTCTATTGTGTTCTCCCCAGGGCTCAGCTCATTGTACTGAAATAGGATCCACTCAATGGGTTGAAAAATGCATCCCGCCCATATGACTTTAAGTTTTGAGGTTGTTTTTGACTGTTGAGTCTGAGACGTGCACACCAGGAGTCAAGCAGGTCTGCAGCCTGCCTACTGAAGTTTTCTTTCCATTTGTTTCCTAGATGCACCCACTGGGCCTGTGTAATAACAATGATGAAGAGGACTTGTATGAATATGGCTGGGTAGGAGTGGTGAAGCTGGAACAACCAGAACTGGACCCGAAACCATGCCTCACTGTCCTCGGCAAGGTAAGCACGAGGCCCTCTGAATTGCTCCCATTTTGATTGGTGTTCTCCACACCCTTATTTCCCCAATTCCTCAAATAGCCGGTTACGGAGAAGAGCCTTGCTGGCACAGCACTCTTTCCTGGCTGAAGTCATGGCTTGGAGCAGCCCCCCATGGTACCCAGAAGCTTGGACTCTGATGGCAGCTGCCAGCCTCAGAGTGGGCTCCACCCTGCCCACTGTGTGGCCTTGGGCAGGTCACTTCCCCTCGAGGAGTCTCAGTTTCTTCTCTGTGAACTGGGTTGATAATAGAGATTCACCATCCCTGTCTTACACCCTTGGGGCCAGATATTTCAGAATTCTGAGATTTGGGGCATTTAGAAAGGTATTAAGATGCACATATTTTGTATTAAGGAACTCCCAGGAGACGTGGGGCCGTCCTCAGGAACCAAACACATGCATATTTGTGTAGCAAACTACATGGATATTCACATTAAGTGGGACAACTAAAATCTAAATAGCCCCGTGTTAGTTCAGGGCAGCTGTGCCTCCAAATGAGTTCAGGGCCATTAAGTTTCGCTGCCAAGTAAGTTCTGAATAGACTTTGGGGTTGTAGAGCTTTTTCAGTTTCAGAATGGCAGATAGCAGTTATGGTCCTGTATTAGACCTTACCTCATAGGATGGTTAGCAGGTGAGATGAGATACAAACGTCTAGCAGAGAAAGCTCTCCAGAAATGTTCACTGCCATTGGCTATTGATATTCCGTTTAGAAGTACTAAAAAAAAACAAACTTTCTTAGCCTTGAGGGTCAGCATTACCTCTGGCTGCAGTATAAGATAAAAGATAGAAATACATTTACTTTGGAAAACCATCTGTCAATGATCTTAAAATATGACAGTAACAACCTGTTTTGGTTTTTTTTTTTAATTATTTATTTCTGGCTGCATTGGGTCTTCGTTGCCGCGCGCAGGCTTTCTCTAGTTGCAGTGAGCAGGAGCTGCTCTTCGTTATGGTGCGCGGGCTTCTCACTGTGGTTGCTTCTTTTGTTGCAGAGCACCGGCTCTAGGCGTGAGCTTCAGTAGTTGCAGCACGCGGGCTCAGTAGTTGTGGCACGTGGGCTTAGTTGCACCGCAACATGTAGGATCTTCCTGGACCAGGGCTTGAACCCGTGTCCCCTGCATTGGCAGGTGGATTCTTAACCACTGTGCCACCAGGGAAGTCCCAACAACCTGTTTTAAACTGGATCATTTTGTTAAAGGGAAAGGTTTGGAGAAAGTTGTTAGAATTTTGGTTGGAGGAAAGGTAGTATATCCTAAGGGTAGTGTTATTGCTTCGGAATTTTTTATATTCTCAGAAGCTGCTGTTCTAAGTATCATGGGGAGACAACTGGGGGGAAAACAGTCCTGGTTCTGACCTCTTGAGGAGATTCAGGCCAGAGAAGAGGTGGTTTTGATATAGGGAGCCTTTCCCACAGTCAAAGCTGTCCCAGCCGGTGTCTCCTGAAAGACTTTTGGCCCAGGAGACCCTCATGGATCTAATCTGTGATGTTTGTGTCCCACTTGTCTTCTGAGTAGCTTCCGACCACTTGTCAAGTTCCCCTGCCCTTTTATAGAAGGAGAAGAAAAAAAAAAAAAAACCACAGGGACTATTACCTATTTGGTTTATAATTCCCAAAGTTGAATCAATGTGTTTTAGGCAGCCCAGGCCCCGATACTTCATCGTTTAAATAGTTGGCCAGAGCTGCCTAA